>NC_141800.1:6637645-6788122 GCF_057944985.1 Cucurbita pepo subsp. pepo | reverse complement strand
AAAATCGAAATCCTAATTCGGAAACCCCAAACCGGGACGTTTGAAACACGTGCTAAAAAATTGAGTAACTGGCCATGTTTTAAGAACCTTTTGTGGGGAATGATTAGGCATGATGATTTATAAGAGAATTTCGAAGAAACTGAGTGTATAAAGAAGTAAAAAAGTGCTTAAAATCAAAACCCTGATTCGCATGCCCCAAACCGGGACGTTTGAAACTCGTGCTAAAAAACCGAGTAACTGTCCATGTTTTAAGAAACTTTAGGGGCGAATGATTAGGCATGATGATTTAGAAGAGAATGTCGGATAAACCGAGTGTATAAAGAAGTAAGAAGTGCTTCAAATCGAAATCCTAATTTGGAAACCCCAAACCGGGACGTTTGAAACACGTGCTAAAAACCTTATTAATTGTCCATGTTTTAAGAACTTTTTTGGGGAATGATTAGGCATGACGATTTAGAATAGAATGTCGAAGAAATGGAGGGTGTAAAGCAGTAAAAAAGTGCTTAAAATCCAAACCCCAATTCAGAAACCCCAAACCGGGACGTTTGAAAAACGTGCTAAAAAAACCGAGTAACTGTCCATGTTTTAATAAACTTTTGTGGGGAATGCTTAGGCATGATGATTTAGAATAGAATGTCGAAGAAATGGAGTGTATAAAGCACTAAAAAAGGGCTTCAAATCGAAACCCTAATTCGGAAACCCCAAACCGGGACGTTTGAAACACGTGCTATAAAAACAGATAAACTGTCCATGTTTTTCAAAATTTTTGTGAGGAATAATTAGGCATGATGATTAAGAATAGAATGTCGAAGAAATGGAGTGTATAAATCAATAAAAAAGTGCTTAAAATTTAAACCCTAATTCGGAAACCCCAAACCGGGACGTTTGAAACAGGTGCTAAAAAACTGAGTAACTGTCCATGTTTTAAGAACCTTTTGTGGGGAATGATTAGGCATGATGATTTATAAGAGAATGTCGAAGAAACCGAGTGTATAAAGAAGTAAAAAAGTGCTTAAAATCGAAACCCTGATTTGGAAACCCCAAACCGGGACGTTTGAAACACGTGCTAAAAAACCGAGTAACTGTCCATGTTTTAAGAAACTTTTGTGGGGAATGCTTAGGCATGATGATTTAGAATAGAATGTCGAAGAAACGGAGTGTATAAAGCACTAAAAAATTTCTTAAAATCGAAATCCTAATTCGGAAACCCCAAACCGGGACGTTTGAAACACGTGCTAAAAAATTGAGTAACTGGCCATGTTTTAAGAACCTTTTGTGGGGAATGATTAGGCATGATGATTTATAAGAGAATTTCGAAGAAACTGAGTGTATAAAGAAGTAAAAAAGTGCTTAAAATCAAAACCCTGATTCACATGCCCCAAACCGGGACGTTTGAAACTCGTGCTAAAAAACCGAGTAACTGTCCATGTTTTAAGAAACTTTAGGGGCGAATGATTAGGCATGATGATTTAGAAGAGAATGTCGGATAAACCGAGTGTATAAAGAAGTAAGAAGTGCTTCAAATCGAAATCCTAATTTGGAAACCCCAAACCGGGACGTTTGAAACACGTGCTAAAAACCTTATTAATTGTCCATGTTTTAAGAACTTTTTTGGGGAATGATTAGGCATGACGATTTAGAATAGAATGTCGAAGAAATGGAGGGTGTAAAGCAGTAAAAAAGTGCTTAAAATCCAAACCCCAATTTAGAAACCCCAAACCGGGACGTTTGAAAAACGTGCTAAAAAAACCGAGTAACTGTCCATGTTTTAATAAACTTTTGTGGGGAATGCTTAGGCATGATGATTTAGAATAGAATGTCGAAGAAATGGAGTGTATAAAGCACTAAAAAAGGGCTTCAAATCGAAACCCTAATTCGGAAACCCCAAACCGGGACGTTTGAAACACGTGCTATAAAAACAGATAAACTGTCCATGTTTTTCAAAATTTTTGTGAGGAATAATTAGGCATGATGATTAAGAATAGAATGTCGAAGAAATGGAGTGTATAAATCAATAAAAAAGTGCTTAAAATTTAAACCCTAATTCGGAAACCCCAAACCGGGACGTTTGAAACAGGTGCTAAAAAACTGAGTAACTGTCCATGTTTTAAGAACCTTTTGTGGGGAATGATTAGGCATGATGATTTATAAGAGAATGTCGAAGAAACCGAGTGTATAAAGAAGTAAAAAAGTGCTTAAAATCGAAACCCTGATTCGGAAACCCCAAACCGGGACGTTTGAAACACGTGCTAAAAAACCGAGTAACTGTCCATGTTTTAAGAAACTTTTGTGGGGAATGCTTAGGCATGATGATTTAGAATAGAATGTCGAAGAAACGGAGTGTATAAAGCACTAAAAAATTTCTTAAAATCGAAATCCTAATTCGGAAACCCCAAACCGGGACGTTTGAAACACGTGCTAAAAAATTGAGTAACTGGCCATGTTTTAAGAACCTTTTGTGGGGAATGATTAGGCATGATGATTTATAAGAGAATTTCGAAGAAACTGAGTGTATAAAGAAGTAAAAAAGTGCTTAAAATCAAAACCCTGATTCACATGCCCCAAACCGGGACGTTTGAAACTCGTGCTAAAAAACCGAGTAACTGTCCATGTTTTAAGAAACTTTAGGGGCGAATGATTAGGCATGATGATTTAGAAGAGAATGTCGGATAAACCGAGTGTATAAAGAAGTAAGAAGTGCTTCAAATCGAAATCCTAATTTGGAAACCCCAAACCGGGACGTTTGAAACACGTGCTAAAAACCTTATTAATTGTCCATGTTTTAAGAACTTTTTTGGGGAATGATTAGGCATGACGATTTAGAATAGAATGTCGAAGAAATGGAGGGTGTAAAGCAGTAAAAAAGTGCTTAAAATCCAAACCCCAATTCAGAAACCCCAAACCGGGACGTTTGAAAAACGTGCTAAAAAAACCGAGTAACTGTCCATGTTTTAATAAACTTTTGTGGGGAATGCTTAGGCATGATGATTTAGAATAGAATGTCGAAGAAATGGAGTGTATAAAGCACTAAAAAAGGGCTTCAAATCGAAACCCTAATTCGGAAACCCCAAACCGGGACGTTTGAAACACGTGCTATAAAAACAGATAAACTGTCCATGTTTTTCAAAATTTTTGTGAGGAATAATTAGGCATGATGATTAAGAATAGAATGTCGAAGAAATGGAGTGTATAAATCAATAAAAAAGTGCTTAAAATTTAAACCCTAATTCGGAAACCCTAAACCAGGACGTTTGAAACAGGTGCTAAAAAACTGAGTAACTGTCCATGTTTTAAGAACCTTTTGTGGGGAATGATTAGGCATGATGATTTATAAGAGAGTGTCGAAGAAACCGAGTGTATAAAGAAGTAAAAAAGTGCTTAAAATCGAAACCCTGATTCGGAAACCCCAAACCGGGACGTTTGAAACACGTGCAAAAAAACTGAGTAACTGCCCATGTTTGAAGAAACTTTTGTGGGGAATGCTTAGGCATGATGATTTAGAATAGAATGTCGAAGAAACGAAGTGTATAAAGCACTAAAAAAGTGCTTAAAATCGAAATCCTAATTCGGAAACCCCAAACCGGGACGTTTGAAACACGTGCTAAAAAATTGAGTAACTGGCCATGTTTTAAGAACCTTTTGTGGGGAATGATTAGGCATGATGATTTATAAGAGAATTTCGAAGAAACTGAGTGTATAAAGAAGTAAAAAAGTGCTTAAAATCAAAACCCTGATTCGCATGCCCCAAACCGGGACGTTTGAAACTCGTGCTAAAAAACCGAGTAACTGTCCATGTTTTAAGAAACTTTAGGGGCGAATGATTAGGCATGATGATTTAGAAGAGAATGTCGGATAAACCGAGTGTATAAAGAAGTAAGAAGTGCTTCAAATCGAAATCCTAATTTGGAAACCCCAAACCGGGACGTTTGAAACACGTGCTAAAAACCTTATTAATTGTCCATGTTTTAAGAACTTTTTTGGGGAATGATTAGGCATGACGATTTAGAATAGAATGTCGAAGAAATGGAGGGTGTAAAGCAGTAAAAAAGTGCTTAAAATCCAAACCCCAATTCAGAAACCCCAAACCGGGACGTTTGAAAAACGTGCTAAAAAAACCGAGTAACTGTCCATGTTTTAATAAACTTTTGTGGGGAATGCTTAGGCATGATGATTTAGAATAGAATGTCGAAGAAATGGAGTGTATAAAGCACTAAAAAAGGGCTTCAAATCGAAACCCTAATTCGGAAACCCCAAACCGGGACGTTTGAAACACGTGCTATAAAAACAGATAAACTGTCCATGTTTTTCAAAATTTTTGTGAGGAATAATTAGGCATGATGATTAAGAATAGAATGTCGAAGAAATGGAGTGTATAAATCAATAAAAAAGTGCTTAAAATTTAAACCCTAATTCGGAAACCCTAAACCAGGACGTTTGAAACAGGTGCTAAAAAACTGAGTAACTGTCCATGTTTTAAGAACCTTTTGTGGGGAATGATTAGGCATGATGATTTATAAGAGAGTGTCGAAGAAACCGAGTGTATAAAGAAGTAAAAAAGTGCTTAAAATCGAAACCCTGATTCGGAAACCCCAAACCGGGACGTTTGAAACACGTGCAAAAAAACTGAGTAACTGCCCATGTTTGAAGAAACTTTTGTGGGGAATGCTTAGGCATGATGATTTAGAATAGAATGTCGAAGAAACGAAGTGTATAAAGCACTAAAAAAGTGCTTAAAATCGAAATCCTAATTCGGAAACCCCAAACCGGGACGTTTGAAACACGTGCTAAAAAATTGAGTAACTGGCCATGTTTTAAGAACCTTTTGTGGGGAATGATTAGGCATGATGATTTATAAGAGAATTTCGAAGAAACTGAGTGTATAAAGAAGTAAAAAAGTGCTTAAAATCAAAACCCTGATTCGCATGCCCCAAACCGGGACGTTTGAAACTCGTGCTAAAAAACCGAGTAACTGTCCATGTTTTAAGAAACTTTAGGGGCGAATGATTAGGCATGATGATTTAGAAGAGAATGTCGGATAAACCGAGTGTATAAAGAAGTAAGAAGTGCTTCAAATCGAAATCCTAATTTGGAAACCCCAAACCGGGACGTTTGAAACACGTGCTAAAAACCTTATTAATTGTCCATGTTTTAAGAACTTTTTTGGGGAATGATTAGGCATGACGATTTAGAATAGAATGTCGAAGAAATGGAGGGTGTAAAGCAGTAAAAAAGTGCTTAAAATCCAAACCCCAATTCAGAAACCCCAAACCGGGACGTTTGAAAAACGTGCTAAAAAAACCGAGTAACTGTCCATGTTTTAATAAACTTTTGTGGCGAATGCTTAGGCATGATGATTTAGAATAGAATGTCGAAGAAATGGAGTGTATAAAGCACTAAAAAAGGGCTTCAAATCGAAACCCTAATTCGGAAACCCCAAACCGGGACGTTTGAAACACGTGCTATAAAAACAGATAAACTGTCCATGTTTTTCAAAATTTTTGTGAGGAATAATTAGGCATGATGATTAAGAATAGAATGTCGAAGAAACGGAGTGTATAAATCACTAAAAAAGTGCTTAAAATTTAAACCCTAATTCGGAAACTTCAAACCGGGACGTTTGAAACAGGTGCTAAAAAACTGAGTAACTGTCCATGTTTTAAGAACCTTTTGTGGGGAATGATTAGGCATGATGATTTATAAGAGAATGTCGAAGAAACCGAGTGTATAAAGAAGTAAAAAAGTGCTTAAAATCGAAACCCTGATTCGGAAACCCCAAACCGGGACGTTTGAAACACGTGCTAAAAAACCGAGTAACTGTCCATGTTTTAAGAAACGTTTTTGGGGAATGCTTAGGCATGATGATTTAGAATAGAATGTCGAAGAAACGGAGTGTATAAAGCACTAAAAAAGTACTTATAATCGAAATCCTAATTCGGAAACCCCAAACCGGGACGTTTGAAACACGTGCTAAAAAATTGAGTAACTGGCCATGTTTTAAGAACCTTTTGTGGGGAATGATTAGGCATGACGATTTAGAATAGAATGTCGAAGAAATGGAGGGTATAAAGCAGTAAAAAAGTGCTTAAAATCCAAACCTCAATTCAGAAACCCCAAACCGGGACGTTTGAAAAACGTGCTAAAAAAACTGAGTAACTGTCCATGTTTTAATAAACTTTTGTGGGAAATGCATAGGCATGATGATTTAGAATAGAATGTCGAAGAAATGGAGTGTATAAAGCACTAAAAAAGGGCTTCAAATCGAAACCCTAATTCGGAAACCCCAAACCGGGACGTTTGAAATACGTGCTATAAAAACAGATAAACTGTCCATGTTTTTCAAAATTTTTGTGAGGAATAATTAGGCATGATGATTAAGAATAGAATGTCGAAGAAACGGAGTGTATAAATCACTAAAAAAGTGCTTAAAATTTAAACCCTAATTCGGAAACCCCAAACCGGGACGTTTGAAACAGGTGCTAAAAAACTGAGTAACTGTCCATGTTTTAAGAACCTTTTGTGGGGAATGATTAGGCATGATGATTTATAAGAGAATGTCGAAGAAACCGAGTGTATAAAGAAGTAAAAAAGTGCTTAAAATCGAAACCCTGATTCGGAAACCCCAAACTGGGACGTTTGAAACACGTGCTAAAAAACCGAGTAACTGTCCATGTTTTAAGAAACTTTTGTGGGGAATGCTTAGGCATGATGATTTAGAATAGAATGTCGAAGAAACGAAGTGTATAAAGCACTAAAAAAGTGCTTAAAATCGAAATCCTAATTCGGAAACCCCAAACCGGGACGTTTGAAACACGTGCTAAAAAATTGAGTAACTGGCCATGTTTTAAGAACCTTTTGTGGGGAATGATTAGGCATGATGATTTATAAGAGAATTTCGAAGAAACTGAGTGTATAAAGAAGTAAAAAAGTGCTTAAAATCAAAACCCTGATTCGCATGCCCCAAACCGGGACGTTTGAAACTCGTGCTAAAAAACCGAGTAACTGTCCATGTTTTAAGAAACTTTAGGGGCGAATGATTAGGCATGATGATTTAGAAGAGAATGTCGGATAAACCGAGTGTATAAAGAAGTAAGAAGTGCTTCAAATCGAAATCCTAATTTGGAAACCCCAAACCGGGACGTTTGAAACACGTGCTAAAAACCTTATTAATTGTCCATGTTTTAAGAACTTTTTTGGGGAATGATTAGGCATGACGATTTAGAATAGAATGTCGAAGAAATGGAGGGTGTAAAGCAGTAAAAAAGTGCTTAAAATCCAAACCCCAATTCAGAAACCCCAAACCGGGACGTTTGAAAAACGTGCTAAAAAAACCGAGTAACTGTCCATGTTTTAATAAACTTTTGTGGGGAATGCTTAGGCATGATGATTTAGAATAGAATGTCGAAGAAATGGAGTGTATAAAGCACTAAAAAAGGGCTTCAAATCGAAACCCTAATTCGGAAACCCCAAACCGGGACGTTTGAAACACGTGCTATAAAAACAGATAAACTGTCCATGTTTTTCAAAATTTTTGTGAGGAATAATTAGGCATGATGATTAAGAATAGAATGTCGAAGAAACGGAGTGTATAAATCACTAAAAAAGTGCTTAAAATTTAAACCCTAATTCGGAAACCCCAAACCGGGACGTTTGAAACAGGTGCTAAAAAACTGAGTAACTGTCCATGTTTTAAGAACCTTTTGTGGGGAATGATTAGGCATGATGATTTATAAGAGAATGTCGAAGAAACCGAGTGTATAAAGAAGTAAAAAACTGCTTAAAATCGAAACCCTGATTCGGAAACCCCAAACCGGGACGTTTGAAACACGTGCAAAAAAACTGAGTAACTGCCCATGTTTGAAGAAACTTTTGTGCGGAATGCTTAGGCATGATGATTTAGAATAGAATGTCGAAGAAACGAAGTGTATAAAGCACTAAAAAAGTGCTTAAAATCGAAATCCTAATTCGGAAACCCCAAACCGGGACGTTTGAAACACGTGCTAAAAAATTGAGTAACTGGCCATGTTTTAAGAACCTTTTGTGGGGAATGATTAGGCATGATGATTTATAAGAGAATTTCGAAGAAACTGAGTGTATAAAGAAGTAAAAAAGTGCTTAAAATCAAAACCCTGATTCGCATGCCCCAAACCGGGACGTTTGAAACTCGTGCTAAAAAACCGAGTAACTGTCCATGTTTTAAGAAACTTTAGGGGCGAATGATTAGGCATGATGATTTAGAAGAGAATGTCGGATAAACCGAGTGTATAAAGAAGTAAGAAGTGCTTCAAATCGAAATCCTAATTTGGAAACCCCAAACCGGGACGTTTGAAACACGTGCTAAAAACCTTATTAATTGTCCATGTTTTAAGAACTTTTTTGGGGAATGATTAGGCATGACGATTTAGAATAGAATGTCGAAGAAATGGAGGGTGTAAAGCAGTAAAAAAGTGCTTAAAATCCAAACCCCAATTCAGAAACCCCAAACCGGGACGTTTGAAAAACGTGCTAAAAAAACCGAGTAACTGTCCATGTTTTAATAAACTTTTGTGGCGAATGCTTAGGCATGATGATTTAGAATAGAATGTCGAAGAAATGGAGTGTATAAAGCACTAAAAAAGGGCTTCAAATCGAAACCCTAATTCGGAAACCCCAAACCGGGACGTTTGAAACACGTGCTATAAAAACAGATAAACTGTCCATGTTTTTCAAAATTTTTGTGAGGAATAATTAGGCATGATGATTAAGAATAGAATGTCGAAGAAACGGAGTGTATAAATCACTAAAAAAGTGCTTAAAATTTAAACCCTAATTCGGAAACCCCAAACCGGGACGTTTGAAACAGGTGCTAAAAAACTGAGTAACTGTCCATGTTTTAAGAACCTTTTGTGGGGAATGATTAGGCATGATGATTTATAAGAGAATGTCGAAGAAACCGAGTGTATAAAGAAGTAAAAAAGTGCTTAAAATCGAAACCCTAATTCGGAAACCCCAAACCGGGACGTTTGAAACACGTGCTAAAAAACCGAGTAACTGTCCATGTTTTAAGAAACTTTTGTGGGGAATGCTTAGGCATGATGATTTAGAATAGAATGTCGAAGAAACGGAGTGTATAAAGCACTAAAACAGTGCTTAAAATCGAAATCCTAATTCGGAAACCCCAAACCGGGACGTTTGAAACACGTGCTAAAAACCTTATTAATTGTCCATGTTTTAAGAACTTTTTTGGGGAATGATTAGGCATGACGATTTAGAATAGAATGTCGAAGAAATGGAGGGTATAAAGCAGTAAAAAAGTGCTTAAAATCCAAACCTCAATTCAGAAACCCCAAACCGGGACGTTTGAAAAACGTGCTAAAAAAACTGAGTAACTGTCCATGTTTTAATAAACTTTTGTGGGAAATGCATAGGCATGATGATTTAGAATAGAATGTCGAAGAAATGGAGTGTATAAAGCACTAAAAAAGGGCTTCAAATCGAAACCCTAATTCGGAAACCCCAAACCGGGACGTTTGAAACACGTGCTATAAAAACAGATAAACTGTCCATGTTTTTCAAAATTTTTGTGAGGAATAATTAGGCATGATGATTAAGAATAGAATGTCGAAGAAACGGAGTGTATAAATCACTAAAAAAGTGCTTAAAATTTAAACCCTAATTCGGAAACCCCAAACCGGGACGTTTGAAACAGGTGCTAAAAAACTGAGTAACTGTCCATGTTTTAAGAACCTTTTGTGGGGAATGATTAGGCATGATGATTTATAAGAGAATGTCGAAGAAACCGAGTGTATAAAGAAGTAAAAAAGTGCTTAAAATCGAAACCCTGATTCGGAAACCCCAAACTGGGACGTTTGAAACACGTGCTAAAAAACCGAGTAACTGTCCATGTTTTAAGAAACTTTTGTGGGGAATGCTTAGGCATGATGATTTAGAATAGAATGTCGAAGAAACGAAGTGTATAAAGCACTAAAAAAGTGCTTAAAATCGAAATCCTAATTCGGAAACCCCAAACCGGGACGTTTGAAACACGTGCTAAAAAATTGAGTAACTGCCCATGTTTTAAGAACCTTTTGTGGGGAATGATTAGGCATGATGATTTATAAGAGAATTTCGAAGAAACTGAGTGTATAAAGAAGTAAAAAAGTGCTTAAAATCAAAACCCTGATTCGCATGCCCCAAACCGGGACGTTTGAAACTCGTGCTAAAAAACCGAGTAACTGTCCATGTTTTAAGAAACTTTAGGGGCGAATGATTAGGCATGATGATTTAGAAGAGAATGTCGGATAAACCGAGTGTATAAAGAAGTAAGAAGTGCTTCAAATCGAAATCCTAATTTGGAAACCCCAAACCGGGACGTTTGAAACACGTGCTAAAAACCTTATTAATTGTCCATGTTTTAAGAACTTTTTTGGGGAATGATTAGGCATGACGATTTAGAATAGAATGTCGAAGAAATGGAGGGTGTAAAGCAGTAAAAAAGTGCTTAAAATCCAAACCCCAATTCAGAAACCCCAAACCGGGACGTTTGAAAAACGTGCTAAAAAAACCGAGTAACTGTCCATGTTTTAATAAACTTTTGTGGGGAATGCTTAGGCATGATGATTTAGAATAGAATGTCGAAGAAATGGAGTGTATAAAGCACTAAAAAAGGGCTTCAAATCGAAACCCTAATTCGGAAACCCCAAACCGGGACGTTTGAAACACGTGCTATAAAAACAGATAAACTGTCCATGTTTTTCAAAATTTTTGTGAGGAATAATTAGGCATGATGATTAAGAATAGAATGTCGAAGAAACGGAGTGTATAAATCACTAAAAAAGTGCTTAAAATTTAAACCCTAATTCGGAAACTTCAAACCGGGACGTTTGAAACAGGTGCTAAAAAACTGAGTAACTGTCCATGTTTTAAGAACCTTTTGTGGGGAATGATTAGGCATGATGATTTATAAGAGAATGTCGAAGAAACCGAGTGTATAAAGAAGTAAAAAAGTGCTTAAAATCGAAACCCTGATTCGGAAACCCCAAACCGGGACGTTTGAAACACGTGCTAAAAAACCGAGTAACTGTCCATGTTTTAAGAAACGTTTTTGGGGAATGCTTAGGCATGATGATTTAGAATAGAATGTCGAAGAAACGGAGTGTATAAAGCACTAAAAAAGTACTTATAATCGAAATCCTAATTCGGAAACCCCAAACCGGGACGTTTGAAACACGTGCTAAAAAATTGAGTAACTGGCCATGTTTTAAGAACCTTTTGTGGGGAATGATTAGGCATGACGATTTAGAATAGAATGTCGAAGAAATGGAGGGTATAAAGCAGTAAAAAAGTGCTTAAAATCCAAACCTCAATTCAGAAACCCCAAACCGGGACGTTTGAAAAACGTGCTAAAAAAACTGAGTAACTGTCCATGTTTTAATAAACTTTTGTGGGAAATGCATAGGCATGATGATTTAGAATAGAATGTCGAAGAAATGGAGTGTATAAAGCACTAAAAAAGGGCTTCAAATCGAAACCCTAATTCGGAAACCCCAAACCGGGACGTTTGAAATACGTGCTATAAAAACAGATAAACTGTCCATGTTTTTCAAAATTTTTGTGAGGAATAATTAGGCATGATGATTAAGAATAGAATGTCGAAGAAACGGAGTGTATAAATCACTAAAAAAGTGCTTAAAATTTAAACCCTAATTCGGAAACCCCAAACCGGGACGTTTGAAACAGGTGCTAAAAAACTGAGTAACTGTCCATGTTTTAAGAACCTTTTGTGGGGAATGATTAGGCATGATGATTTATAAGAGAATGTCGAAGAAACCGAGTGTATAAAGAAGTAAAAAAGTGCTTAAAATCGAAACCCTGATTCGGAAACCCCAAACTGGGACGTTTGAAACACGTGCTAAAAAACCGAGTAACTGTCCATGTTTTAAGAAACTTTTGTGGGGAATGCTTAGGCATGATGATTTAGAATAGAATGTCGAAGAAACGAAGTGTATAAAGCACTAAAAAAGTGCTTAAAATCGAAATCCTAATTCGGAAACCCCAAACCGGGACGTTTGAAACACGTGCTAAAAAATTGAGTAACTGGCCATGTTTTAAGAACCTTTTGTGGGGAATGATTAGGCATGATGATTTATAAGAGAATTTCGAAGAAACTGAGTGTATAAAGAAGTAAAAAAGTGCTTAAAATCAAAACCCTGATTCGCATGCCCCAAACCGGGACGTTTGAAACTCGTGCTAAAAAACCGAGTAACTGTCCATGTTTTAAGAAACTTTAGGGGCGAATGATTAGGCATGATGATTTAGAAGAGAATGTCGGATAAACCGAGTGTATAAAGAAGTAAGAAGTGCTTCAAATCGAAATCCTAATTTGGAAACCCCAAACCGGGACGTTTGAAACACGTGCTAAAAACCTTATTAATTGTCCATGTTTTAAGAACTTTTTTGGGGAATGATTAGGCATGACGATTTAGAATAGAATGTCGAAGAAATGGAGGGTGTAAAGCAGTAAAAAAGTGCTTAAAATCCAAACCCCAATTCAGAAACCCCAAACCGGGACGTTTGAAAAACGTGCTAAAAAAACCGAGTAACTGTCCATGTTTTAATAAACTTTTGTGGGGAATGCTTAGGCATGATGATTTAGAATAGAATGTCGAAGAAATGGAGTGTATAAAGCACTAAAAAAGGGCTTCAAATCGAAACCCTAATTCGGAAACCCCAAACCGGGACGTTTGAAACACGTGCTATAAAAACAGATAAACTGTCCATGTTTTTCAAAATTTTTGTGAGGAATAATTAGGCATGATGATTAAGAATAGAATGTCGAAGAAACGGAGTGTATAAATCACTAAAAAAGTGCTTAAAATTTAAACCCTAATTCGGAAACTTCAAACCGGGACGTTTGAAACAGGTGCTAAAAAACTGAGTAACTGTCCATGTTTTAAGAACCTTTTGTGGGGAATGATTAGGCATGATGATTTATAAGAGAATGTCGAAGAAACCGAGTGTATAAAGAAGTAAAAAAGTGCTTAAAATCGAAACCCTGATTCGGAAACCCCAAACCGGGACGTTTGAAACACGTGCTAAAAAACCGAGTAACTGTCCATGTTTTAAGAAACGTTTTTGGGGAATGCTTAGGCATGATGATTTAGAATAGAATGTCGAAGAAACGGAGTGTATAAAGCACTAAAAAAGTACTTATAATCGAAATCCTAATTCGGAAACCCCAAACCGGGACGTTTGAAACACGTGCTAAAAAATTGAGTAACTGGCCATGTTTTAAGAACCTTTTGTGGGGAATGATTAGGCATGACGATTTAGAATAGAATGTCGAAGAAATGGAGGGTATAAAGCAGTAAAAAAGTGCTTAAAATCCAAACCTCAATTCAGAAACCCCAAACCGGGACGTTTGAAAAACGTGCTAAAAAAACTGAGTAACACTCCATGTTTTAATAAACTTTTGTGGGAAATGCATAGGCATGATGATTTAGAATAGAATGTCGAAGAAATGGAGTGTATAAAGCACTAAAAAAGGGCTTCAAATCGAAACCCTAATTCGGAAACCCCAAACCGGGACGTTTGAAATACGTGCTATAAAAACAGATAAACTGTCCATGTTTTTCAAAATTTTTGTGAGGAATAATTAGGCATGATGATTAAGAATAGAATGTCGAAGAAACGGAGTGTATAAATCACTAAAAAAGTGCTTAAAATTTAAACCCTAATTCGGAAACCCCAAACCGGGACGTTTGAAACAGGTGCTAAAAAACTGAGTAACTGTCCATGTTTTAAGAACCTTTTGTGGGGAATGATTAGGCATGATGATTTATAAGAGAATGTCGAAGAAACCGAGTGTATAAAGAAGTAAAAAAGTGCTTAAAATCGAAACCCTGATTCGGAAACCCCAAACTGGGACGTTTGAAACACGTGCTAAAAAACCGAGTAACTGTCCATGTTTTAAGAAACTTTTGTGGGGAATGCTTAGGCATGATGATTTAGAATAGAATGTCGAAGAAACGAAGTGTATAAAGCACTAAAAAAGTGCTTAAAATCGAAATCCTAATTCGGAAACCCCAAACCGGGACGTTTGAAACACGTGCTAAAAAATTGAGTAACTGGCCATGTTTTAAGAACCTTTTGTGGGGAATGATTAGGCATGATGATTTATAAGAGAATTTCGAAGAAACTGAGTGTATAAAGAAGTAAAAAAGTGCTTAAAATCAAAACCCTGATTCGCATGCCCCAAACCGGGACGTTTGAAACTCGTGCTAAAAAACCGAGTAACTGTCCATGTTTTAAGAAACTTTAGGGGCGAATGATTAGGCATGATGATTTAGAAGAGAATGTCGGATAAACCGAGTGTATAAAGAAGTAAGAAGTGCTTCAAATCGAAATCCTAATTTGGAAACCCCAAACCGGGACGTTTGAAACACGTGCTAAAAACCTTATTAATTGTCCATGTTTTAAGAACTTTTTTGGGGAATGATTAGGCATGACGATTTAGAATAGAATGTCGAAGAAATGGAGGGTGTAAAGCAGTAAAAAAGTGCTTAAAATCCAAACCCCAATTCAGAAACCCCAAACCGGGACGTTTGAAAAACGTGCTAAAAAAACCGAGTAACTGTCCATGTTTTAATAAACTTTTGTGGGGAATGCTTAGGCATGATGATTTAGAATAGAATGTCGAAGAAATGGAGTGTATAAAGCACTAAAAAAGGGCTTCAAATCGAAACCCTAATTCGGAAACCCCAAACCGGGACGTTTGAAACACGTGCTATAAAAACAGATAAACTGTCCATGTTTTTCAAAATTTTTGTGAGGAATAATTAGGCATGATGATTAAGAATAGAATGTCGAAGAAACGGAGTGTATAAATCACTAAAAAAGTGCTTAAAATTTAAACCCTAATTCGGAAACTTCAAACCGGGACGTTTGAAACAGGTGCTAAAAAACTGAGTAACTGTCCATGTTTTAAGAACCTTTTGTGGGGAATGATTAGGCATGATGATTTATAAGAGAATGTCGAAGAAACCGAGTGTATAAAGAAGTAAAAAAGTGCTTAAAATCGAAACCCTGATTCGGAAACCCCAAACCGGGACGTTTGAAACACGTGCTAAAAAACCGAGTAACTGTCCATGTTTTAAGAAACGTTTTTGGGGAATGCTTAGGCATGATGATTTAGAATAGAATGTCGAAGAAACGGAGTGTATAAAGCACTAAAAAAGTACTTATAATCGAAATCCTAATTCGGAAACCCCAAACCGGGACGTTTGAAACACGTGCTAAAAAATTGAGTAACTGGCCATGTTTTAAGAACCTTTTGTGGGGAATGATTAGGCATGACGATTTAGAATAGAATGTCGAAGAAATGGAGGGTATAAAGCAGTAAAAAAGTGCTTAAAATCCAAACCTCAATTCAGAAACCCCAAACCGGGACGTTTGAAAAACGTGCTAAAAAAACTGAGTAACACTCCATGTTTTAATAAACTTTTGTGGGAAATGCATAGGCATGATGATTTAGAATAGAATGTCGAAGAAATGGAGTGTATAAAGCACTAAAAAAGGGCTTCAAATCGAAACCCTAATTCGGAAACCCCAAACCGGGACGTTTGAAATACGTGCTATAAAAACAGATAAACTGTCCATGTTTTTCAAAATTTTTGTGAGGAATAATTAGGCATGATGATTAAGAATAGAATGTCGAAGAAACGGAGTGTATAAATCACTAAAAAAGTGCTTAAAATTTAAACCCTAATTCGGAAACCCCAAACCGGGACGTTTGAAACAGGTGCTAAAAAACTGAGTAACTGTCCATGTTTTAAGAACCTTTTGTGGGGAATGATTAGGCATGATGATTTATAAGAGAATGTCGAAGAAACCGAGTGTATAAAGAAGTAAAAAAGTGCTTAAAATCGAAACCCTGATTCGGAAACCCCAAACTGGGACGTTTGAAACACGTGCTAAAAAACCGAGTAACTGTCCATGTTTTAAGAAACTTTTGTGGGGAATGCTTAGGCATGATGATTTAGAATAGAATGTCGAAGAAACGAAGTGTATAAAGCACTAAAAAAGTGCTTAAAATCGAAATCCTAATTCGGAAACCCCAAACCGGGACGTTTGAAACACGTGCTAAAAAATTGAGTAACTGGCCATGTTTTAAGAACCTTTTGTGGGGAATGATTAGGCATGATGATTTATAAGAGAATTTCGAAGAAACTGAGTGTATAAAGAAGTAAAAAAGTGCTTAAAATCAAAACCCTGATTCGCATGCCCCAAACCGGGACGTTTGAAACTCGTGCTAAAAAACCGAGTAACTGTCCATGTTTTAAGAAACTTTAGGGGCGAATGATTAGGCATGATGATTTAGAAGAGAATGTCGGATAAACCGAGTGTATAAAGAAGTAAGAAGTGCTTCAAATCGAAATCCTAATTTGGAAACCCCAAACCGGGACGTTTGAAACACGTGCTAAAAACCTTATTAATTGTCCATGTTTTAAGAACTTTTTTGGGGAATGATTAGGCATGACGATTTAGAATAGAATGTCGAAGAAATGGAGGGTGTAAAGCAGTAAAAAAGTGCTTAAAATCCAAACCCCAATTCAGAAACCCCAAACCGGGACGTTTGAAAAACGTGCTAAAAAAACCGAGTAACTGTCCATGTTTTAATAAACTTTTGTGGGGAATGCTTAGGCATGATGATTTAGAATAGAATGTCGAAGAAATGGAGTGTATAAAGCACTAAAAAAGGGCTTCAAATCGAAACCCTAATTCGGAAACCCCAAACCGGGACGTTTGAAACACGTGCTATAAAAACAGATAAACTGTCCATGTTTTTCAAAATTTTTGTGAGGAATAATTAGGCATGATGATTAAGAATAGAATGTCGAAGAAACGGAGTGTATAAATCACTAAAAAAGTGCTTAAAATTTAAACCCTAATTCGGAAACTTCAAACCGGGACGTTTGAAACAGGTGCTAAAAAACTGAGTAACTGTCCATGTTTTAAGAACCTTTTGTGGGGAATGATTAGGCATGATGATTTATAAGAGAATGTCGAAGAAACCGAGTGTATAAAGAAGTAAAAAAGTGCTTAAAATCGAAACCCTGATTCGGAAACCCCAAACCGGGACGTTTGAAACACGTGCTAAAAAACCGAGTAACTGTCCATGTTTTAAGAAACGTTTTTGGGGAATGCTTAGGCATGATGATTTAGAATAGAATGTCGAAGAAACGGAGTGTATAAAGCACTAAAAAAGTACTTATAATCGAAATCCTAATTCGGAAACCCCAAACCGGGACGTTTGAAACACGTGCTAAAAAATTGAGTAACTGGCCATGTTTTAAGAACCTTTTGTGGGGAATGATTAGGCATGACGATTTAGAATAGAATGTCGAAGAAATGGAGGGTATAAAGCAGTAAAAAAGTGCTTAAAATCCAAACCTCAATTCAGAAACCCCAAACCGGGACGTTTGAAAAACGTGCTAAAAAAACTGAGTAACTCTCCATGTTTTAATAAACTTTTGTGGGAAATGCATAGGCATGATGATTTAGAATAGAATGTCGAAGAAATGGAGTGTATAAAGCACTAAAAAAGGGCTTCAAATCGAAACCCTAATTCGGAAACCCCAAACCGGGACGTTTGAAATACGTGCTATAAAAACAGATAAACTGTCCATGTTTTTCAAAATTTTTGTGAGGAATAATTAGGCATGATGATTAAGAATAGAATGTCGAAGAAACGGAGTGTATAAATCACTAAAAAAGTGCTTAAAATTTAAACCCTAATTCGGAAACCCCAAACCGGGACGTTTGAAACAGGTGCTAAAAAACTGAGTAACTGTCCATGTTTTAAGAACCTTTTGTGGGGAATGATTAGGCATGATGATTTATAAGAGAATGTCGAAGAAACCGAGTGTATAAAGAAGTAAAAAAGTGCTTAAAATCGAAACCCTGATTCGGAAACCCCAAACTGGGACGTTTGAAACACGTGCTAAAAAACCGAGTAACTGTCCATGTTTTAAGAAACTTTTGTGGGGAATGCTTAGGCATGATGATTTAGAATAGAATGTCGAAGAAACGAAGTGTATAAAGCACTAAAAAAGTGCTTAAAATCGAAATCCTAATTCGGAAACCCCAAACCGGGACGTTTGAAACACGTGCTAAAAAATTGAGTAACTGGCCATGTTTTAAGAACCTTTTGTGGGGAATGATTAGGCATGATGATTTATAAGAGAATTTCGAAGAAACTGAGTGTATAAAGAAGTAAAAAAGTGCTTAAAATCAAAACCCTGATTCGCATGCCCCAAACCGGGACGTTTGAAACTCGTGCTAAAAAACCGAGTAACTGTCCATGTTTTAAGAAACTTTAGGGGCGAATGATTAGGCATGATGATTTAGAAGAGAATGTCGGATAAACCGAGTGTATAAAGAAGTAAGAAGTGCTTCAAATCGAAATCCTAATTTGGAAACCCCAAACCGGGACGTTTGAAACACGTGCTAAAAACCTTATTAATTGTCCATGTTTTAAGAACTTTTTTGGGGAATGATTAGGCATGACGATTTAGAATAGAATGTCGAAGAAATGGAGGGTGTAAAGCAGTAAAAAAGTGCTTAAAATCCAAACCCCAATTCAGAAACCCCAAACCGGGACGTTTGAAAAACGTGCTAAAAAAACCGAGTAACTGTCCATGTTTTAATAAACTTTTGTGGGGAATGCTTAGGCATGATGATTTAGAATAGAATGTCGAAGAAATGGAGTGTATAAAGCACTAAAAAAGGGCTTCAAATCGAAACCCTAATTCGGAAACCCCAAACCGGGACGTTTGAAACACGTGCTATAAAAACAGATAAACTGTCCATGTTTTTCAAAATTTTTGTGAGGAATAATTAGGCATGATGATTAAGAATAGAATGTCGAAGAAACGGAGTGTATAAATCACTAAAAAAGTGCTTAAAATTTAAACCCTAATTCGGAAACTTCAAACCGGGACGTTTGAAACAGGTGCTAAAAAACTGAGTAACTGTCCATGTTTTAAGAACCTTTTGTGGGGAATGATTAGGCATGATGATTTATAAGAGAATGTCGAAGAAACCGAGTGTATAAAGAAGTAAAAAAGTGCTTAAAATCGAAACCCTGATTCGGAAACCCCAAACCGGGACGTTTGAAACACGTGCTAAAAAACCGAGTAACTGTCCATGTTTTAAGAAACGTTTTTGGGGAATGCTTAGGCATGATGATTTAGAATAGAATGTCGAAGAAACGGAGTGTATAAAGCACTAAAAAAGTACTTATAATCGAAATCCTAATTCGGAAACCCCAAACCGGGACGTTTGAAACACGTGCTAAAAAATTGAGTAACTGGCCATGTTTTAAGAACCTTTTGTGGGGAATGATTAGGCATGATGATTTATAAGAGAATTTCGAAGAAACTGAGTGTATAAAGAAGTAAAAAAGTGCTTAAAATCAAAACCCTGATTCGCATGCCCCAAACCGGGACGTTTGAAACTCGTGCTAAAAAACCGAGTAACTGTCCATGTTTTAAGAAACTTTAGGGGCGAATGATTAGGAGTGATGATTTAGAAGAGAATGTCGGATAAACCGAGTGTATAAAGAAGTAAGAAGTGCTTCAAATCGAAATCCTAATTTGGAAACCCCAAACCGGGACGTTTGAAACACGTGCTAAAAACCTTATTAATTGTCCATGTTTTAAGAACTTTTTTGGGGAATGATTAGGCATGACGATTTAGAATAGAATGTCGAAGAAATGGAGGGTGTAAAGCAGTAAAAAAGTGCTTAAAATCCAAACCCCAATTCAGAAACCCCAAACCGGGACGTTTGAAAAACGTGCTAAAAAAACCGAGTAACTGTCCATGTTTTAATAAACTTTTGTGGGGAATGCTTAGGCATGATGATTTAGAATAGAATGTCGAAGAAACGGAGTGTATAAAGCACTAAAAAAGGGCTTCAAATCGAAACCCTAATTCGGAAACCCCAAACCGGGACGTTTGAAACACGTGCTATAAAAACAGATAAACTGTCCATGTTTTTCAAAATTTTTGTGAGGAATAATTAGGCATGATGATTAAGAATAGAATGTCGAAGAAATGGAGTGTATAAATCAATAAAAAAGTGCTTAAAATTTAAACCCTAATTCGGAAACCCTAAACCGGGACGTTTGAAACAGGTGCTAAAAAACTGAGTAACTGTCCATGTTTTAAGAACCTTTTGTGGGGAATGATTAGGCATGATGATTTATAAGAGAATGTCGAAGAAACCGAGTGTATAAAGAAGTAAAAAAGTGCTTAAAATCGAAACCCTGATTTGGAAACTCCAAACCGGGACGTTTGAAACACGTGCTAAAAAACCGAGTAACTGTCCATGTTTTAAGAAACTTTTGTGGGGAATGCTTAGGCATGATGATTTAGAATAGAATGTCGAAGAAACGAAGTGTATAAAGCACTAAAAAAGTGCTTAAAATCGAAATCCTAATTCGGAAACCCCAAACCGGGACGTTTGAAACACGTGCTAAAAAATTGAGTAACTGGCCATGTTTTAAGAACCTTTTGTGGGGAATGATTAGGCATGATGATTTATAAGAGAATTTCGAAGAAACTGAGTGTATAAAGAAGTAAAAAAGTGCTTAAAATCAAAACCCTGATTCGCATGCCCTAAACCGGGACGTTTGAAACTCGTGCTAATAAACCGAGTAACTGTCCATGTTTTCAGAAACTTTAGGGGCGAATGATTAGGCATGATGATTTAGAAGAGAATGTCGGATTAACCGAGTGTATAAAGAAGTAAGAAGTGCTTCAAATCGAAATCCTAATTTGGAAACCCCAAACCGGGACGTTTGAAACACGTGCTAAAAACCTTATTAATTGTCCATGTTTTAAGAACTTTTTTGGGGAATGATTAGGCATGACGATTTAGAATAGAATGTCGAAGAAATGGAGGGTGTAAAGCAGTAAAAAAGTGCCTAAAAGCCAAACCCCAATTCAGAAACCCCAAACCGGGACGTTTGAAAAACGTGCTAAAAAAACCGAGTAACTGTCCATGTTTTAATAAACTTTTGTGGGGAATGCTTAGGCATGATGATTTAGAATAGAATGTCGAAGAAATGGAGTGTATAAAGCACTAAAAAAGGGCTTCAAATCGAAACCCTAATTCGGAAACCCCAAACCGGGACGTTTGAAACACGTGCTATAAAAACAGATAAACTGTCCATGTTTTTCAAAATTTTTGTGAGGAATAATTAGGCATGATGATTAAGAATAGAATGTCGAAGAAACGGAGTGTATAAATCACTAAAAAAGTGCTTAAAATTTAAACCCTAATTCGGAAACTTCAAACCGGGACGTTTGAAACAGGTGCTAAAAAACTGAGTAACTGTCCATGTTTTAAGAACCTTTTGTGGGGAATGATTAGGCATGATGATTTATAAGAGAATGTCGAAGAAACCGAGTGTATAAAGAAGTAAAAAAGTGCTTAAAATCGAAACCCTGATTCGGAAACCCCAAACCGGGACGTTTGAAACACGTGCTAAAAAACCGAGTAACTGTCCATGTTTTAAGAAACGTTTTTGGGGAATGCTTAGGCATGATGATTTAGAATAGAATGTCGAAGAAACGGAGTGTATAAAGCACTAAAAAAGTACTTATAATCGAAATCCTAATTCGGAAACCCCAAACCGGGACGTTTGAAACACGTGCTAAAAAATTGAGTAACTGGCCATGTTTTAAGAACCTTTTGTGGGGAATGATTAGGCATGATGATTTATAAGAGAATTTCGAAGAAACTGAGTGTATAAAGAAGTAAAAAAGTGCTTAAAATCAAAACCCTGATTCGCATGCCCCAAACCGGGACGTTTGAAACTCGTGCTAAAAAACCGAGTAACTATCCATGTTTTAAGAAACTTTAGGGGCGAATGATTAGGAGTGATGATTTAGAAGAGAATGTCGGATAAACCGAGTGTATAAAGAAGTAAGAAGTGCTTCAAATCGAAATCCTAATTTGGAAACCCCAAACCGGGACGTTTGAAACACGTGCTAAAAACCTTATTAATTGTCCATGTTTTAAGAACTTTTTTGGGGAATGATTAGGCATGACGATTTAGAATAGAATGTCGAAGAAATGGAGGGTGTAAAGCAGTAAAAAAGTGCTTAAAATCCAAACCCCAATTCAGGAACCCCAAACCGGGACGTTTGAAAAACGTGCTAAAAAAACCGAGTAACTATCCATGTTTTAATAAACTTTTGTGGGGAATGCTTAGGCATGATGATTTAGAATAGAATGTCGAAGAAACGGAGTGTATAAAGCACTAAAAAAGGGCTTCAAATCGAAACCCTAATTCGGAAACCCCAAACCGGGACGTTTGAAACACGTGCTATAAAAACAGATAAACTGTCCATGTTTTTCAAAATTTTTGTGAGGAATAATTAGGCATGATGATTAAGAATAGAATGTCGAAGAAATGGAGTGTATAAATCAATAAAAAAGTGCTTAAAATTTAAACCCTAATTCGGAAACCCCAAACCGGGACGTTTGAAACAGGTGCTAAAAAACTGAGTAACTGTCCATGTTTTAAGAACCTTTTGTGGGGAATGATTAGGCATGATGATTTATAAGAGAATGTCGAAGAAACCGAGTGTATAAAGAAGTAAAAAACTGCTTAAAATCGAAACCCTGATTCGGAAACCCCAAACCGGGACGTTTGAAACACGTGCTAAAAAACCGAGTAACTGTCCATGTTTTAAGAAACTTTTGTGGGGAATGCTTAGGCATGATGATTTAGAATAGAATGTCGAAGAAACGGAGTGTATAAAGCACTAAAAAAGTGCTTAAAATCGAAATCCTAATTCGGAAACCCCAAACCGGGACGTTTGAAACACGTGCTAAAAAATTGAGTAACTGGCCATGTTTTAAGAACCTTTTGTGGGGAATGATTAGGCATGATGATTTATAAGAGAATTTCGAAGAAACTGAGTGTATAAAGAAGTAAAAAAGTGCTTAAAATCAAAACCCTGATTCGCATGCCCCAAACCGGGACGTTTGAAACTCGTGCTAAAAAACCGAGTAACTGTCCATGTTTTAAGAAACTTTAGGGGCGAATGATTAGGCATGATGATTTAGAAGAGAATGTCGGATAAACCGAGTGTATAAAGAAGTAAGAAGTGCTTCAAATCGAAATCCTAATTTGGAAACCCCAAACCGGGACGTTTGAAACACGTGCTAAAAACCTTATTAATTGTCCATGTTTTAAGAACTTTTTTGGGGAATGATTAGGCATGACGATTTAGAATAGAATGTCGAAGAAATGGAGGGTGTAAAGCAGTAAAAAAGTGCTTAAAATCCAAACCCCAATTCAGAAACCCCAAACCGGGACGTTTGAAAAACGTGCTAAAAAAACCGAGTAACTGTCCATGTTTTAAGAAACTTTGTTGGGGAATGCTTAGGCATGATGATTTAGAATAGAATGTCGAAGAAACGAAGTGTATAAAGCACTAAAAAAGTGCTTAAAATCGAAATCCTAATTCAGAAACCCCAAACCGGGACGTTTGAAACACGTGCTAAAAAATTGAGTAACTGGCCATGTTTTAAGAACCTTTTGTGGGGAATGATTAGGCATGATGATTTATAAGAGAATTTCGAAGAAACTGAGTGTATAAAGAAGTAAAAAAGTGCTTAAAATCAAAACCCTGATTCGCATGCCCCAAACCGGGACGTTTGAAACTCGTGCTAAAAAACCGAGTAACTGTCCATGTTTTAAGAAACTTTAGGGGCGAATGATTAGGCATGATGATTTAGAAGAGAATGTCGGATAAACCGAGTGTATAAAGAAGTAAGAAGTGCTTGAAATCGAAATCCTAATTTGGAAACCCCAAACCGGGACGTTTGAAACACGTGCTAAAAACCTTATTAATTGTCCATGTTTTAAGAACTTTTTTGGGGAATGATTAGGCATGACGATTTAGAATAGAATGTCGAAGAAATGGAGGGTGTAAAGCAGTAAAAAAGTGCTTAAAATCCAAACCCCAATTCAGAAACCCCAAACCGGGACGTTTGAAAAACGTGCTAAAAAAACCGAGTAACTGTCCATGTTTTAATAAACTTTTGTGGGGAATGCTTAGGCATGATGATTTAGAATAGAATGTCGAAGAAATGGAGTGTATAAAGCACTAAAAAAGGGCTTCAAATCGAAACCCTAATTCGGAAACCCCAAACCGGGACGTTTGAAACACGTGCTATAAAAACAGATAAACTGTCCATGTTTTTCAAAATTTTTGTGAGGAATAATTAGGCATGATGATTAAGAATAGAATGTCGAAGAAACGGAGTGTATAAATCACTAAAAAAGTGCTTAAAATCGAAACCCTGATTCAGAAACCCCAAACCGGGACGTTTGAAACACGTGCTAAAAAACCGAGTAACTGTCCATGTTTTAAGAAACGTTTTTGGGGAATGCTTAGGCATGATGATTTAGAATAGAATGTCGAAGAAACGGAGTGTATAAAGCACTAAAAAAGTACTTAAAATCGAAATCCTAATTCGGAAACCCCAAACCGGGACGTTTGAAACACGTGCTAAAAAATTGAGTAACTGGCCATGTTTTAAGAACCTTTTGTGGGGAATGATTAGGCATGATGATTTATAAGAGAATTTCGAAGAAACTGAGTGTATAAAGAAGTAAAAAAGTGCTTCAAATCAAAACCCTGATTCGCATGCCCCAAACCGGGACGTTTGAAACTCGTGCTAAAAAACCGAGTAACTGTCCATGTTCTAAGAAACTTTAGGGGCGAATGATTAGGCATGATGATTTAGAAGAGAATGTCGGATAAACCGAGTGTATAAAGAAGTAAGAAGTGCTTCAAATCGAAATCCTAATTTGGAAACCCAAACCGGGACGTTTGAAACACGTACTAAAAACCTTATTAATTGTCCATGTTTTAAGAACTTTTTTGGGGAATGATTAGGCATGACGATTAAGAATAGAATGTCGAAGAAATGGAGGGTATAAAGCAGTAAAAATGTGCTTAAAATCCAAACCCTAATTCAGAAACCCCAAACCGGGACGTTTGAAAAACGTGCTAAAAAAACCGAGTAACTGTCAATGTTTTAATAAACTTTTGTGGGGAATGCTTAGGCATGATGATTTAGAATAGAATGTCGAAGAAATGGAGTGTATAAAGCACTAAAAAAGGGCTTCAAATCGAAACCCTAATTCGGAAACCCCAAACCGGGACGTTTGAAACACGTGCTATAAAAACAGATAAACTGTCCATGTTTTTCAAAATTTTTGTGAGGAATAATTAGGCATGATGATTAAGAATAGAATGTCGAAGAAATGGAGTGTATAAATCAATAAAAAAGTGCTTAAAATTTAAACCCTAATTCGGAAACCCCAAACCGGGACGTTTGAAACAGGTGCTAAAAAACTGAGTAACTGTCCATGTTTTAAGAACCTTTTGTGGGGAATGATTAGGCATGATGATTTATAAGAGAATGTAGAAGAAACCGAGTGTATAAAGAAGTAAAAAAGTGCTTAAAATCGAAACCCTGATTCGGAAACCCCAAACAGGGACGTTTGAAACACGTGCTAAAAAACCGAGTAACTGTCCATGTTTTAAGAAACTTTTGTGGGGAATGCTTAGGCATGATGATTAGAATAGAATGTCGAAGAAACGGAGTGTATAAAGCACTAAAAAAGTGCTTAAAATCGAAATCCTAATTCGGAAACCCCAAACCGGGAAGTTTGAAACACGTGCTAAAAAATTGAGTAACTGGCCATGTTTAAAGAACCTTTTGTGGGGAATGATTAGGCATGATGATTTATAAGAGAATTTCGAAGAAACTGAGTGTATAAAGAAGTAAAAAAGTGCTTAAAATCAAAACCCTGATTCGCATGCCCCAAACCGGGACGTTTGAAACTCGTGCTAAAAAACCGAGTAACTGTCCAAGTTCTAAGAAACTTTAGGGGCGAATGATTAGGCATGATGATTTAGAAGAGAATGTCGGATAAACCGAGTGTATTAAGAAGTAAGAAGTGCTTCAAATCGAAATCCTAATTTGGAAACCCCAAACCGGGACGTTTGAAACACGTACTAAAAACCTTATTAATTGTCCATGTTTTAAGAACTTTTTTGGGGAATGATTAGGCATGACGATTAAGAATAGAATGTCGAAGAAATGGAGGGTGTAAAGCAGTAAAAAAGTGCTTAAAATCCAAACCCTAATTCAGAAACCCCAAACCGGGACGTTTGAAAAACTTGCTAAAAAAACCGAGTAACTGTCCATGTTTTAATAAACTTTTGTGGGGAATGCTTAGGCATGATGATTTAGAATAGAAAGTCGAAGAAATGGAGTGTATAAAGCACTAAAAAAGGGCTTCAAATCGAAACCCTAATTCGGAAAACCCAAACCGGGACGTTTGAAACACGTGCTATAAAAACAGATAAACTGTCCATGTTTTTCAAAATTTTTGTGAGGAATAATTACGCATGATGATTAAGAATAGAATGTCGAAGAAACGGAGTGTATAAATCACTAAAAAAGTGCTTAAAATTTAAACCTTAATTCGGAAACCCCAAACTGGGACGTTTGAAACACGTGCTATAAAAACAGATAAACTGTCCATGGTTTTCAAAATTTTTGTGAGGAATAATTAGGCATGATGATTAAGAATAGAATGTCGAAGAAATGGAGTGTATAAATCAATAAAAAAGTGCTTAAAATTTAAACCCTAATTCGGAAACCCCAAACCGGGACCGTTGAAACACGTGCTATAAAAACAGATAAACTGTCCATGTTTTTCAAAATTTTTGTGAGGAATAATTAGGCATGATGATTAAGAATAGAATGTCGAAGAAATGGAGTGTATAAATCAATAAAAAAGTGCTTAAAATTTAAACCCTAATTCGGAAACCCCAAACCGGGACGTTTGAAACACGTGCTAAAAAACTGAGTAACTGTACATGTTTTAAGAACCTTTTGTGGGGAATGATTAGGCATGATGATTTATAAGAGAATGTCGAAGAAACCGAGTGTATAAAGAAGTAAAAAAGTGCTTAAAATCGAAACCTTGATTCGGAAACCCCAAACAGGGACGTTTGAAACACGTGCTAAAAAACCAAGTAACTGTCCATGTTTTAAGAAACTTTTGTGGGGAATGCTTAGGCATGATGATTTAGAATAGAATGTCGAAGAAACGGAGTGTATAAAGCACTAAAAAAGTGTTTAAAATCGAAATCCTAATTCGGAAACCCCAAACCGGGACGTTTGAAACCCGTGCTAAAAAATTGAGTAACTAGCCATGTTTTAAGAACCTTTTGTGGGGAATGATTAGGCATGATGATTTATAAGAGAATTTCGAAGAAACTGAGTATATAAAGAAGTAAAAAAGTGCTTAAAATCAAAACCCTGATTCGCATGCCCCAAACCGGGACGTTTGAAACTCGTGCTAAAAAACCGAGTAACTGTCCATGTTTTAAGAAACTTTAGGGGCGAATGATTAGGCATGATGATTTAGAAGAGAATGTCGTATAAACCGAGTGTATAAAGAAGTAAGAAGTGCTTCAAATCGAAATCCTAATTTGGAAACCCCAAACTGGGACGTTTGAAACACGTGCTAAAAACCTTATTAATTGTCCATGTTTTAAGAACTTTTTTGGGGAATGATTAGGCATGACGATTTAGAATAGAATGTCGAAGAAATGGTGGATATAAAGCAGTAAAAAAGTGCTTAAAATCCAAACCCCAATTCAGAAACCCCAAACCGGGACGTTTGAAAAACGTGCTAAAAAAACCGAGTAACTGTCCATGTTTTAATAAACTTTTGTGGGGAATGCTTAGGCATGATGATTTAGAATAAAATGTCGAAGAAATGGAGTGTATAAAGCACTAAAAAAGGGCTTCAAATCGAAACCCTAATTCGTAAACCCCAAACCGGGACGTTTGAAACACGTGCTATAAAAACAGATAAACTGTCCATGTTTTTCAAAATTTTTGTGAGGAATAATTAGGCATGATGATTAAGAATAGAATGTCTAAGAAATGGAGTGTATAAATCAATAAAAAAGTGCTTAAAATTTAAACCCTAATTCGGAAACCCCAAACCGGGACGTTTGAAACAGGTGCTAAAAAACTTAGTAACTGTCCATGTTTTAAGAACCTTTTGTGGGGAATGATTAGGCATGATGATTTATAAGAGAATGTCGAAGAAACCGAGTGTATAAAGAAGTAAAAAAGTGCTTAAAATCGAAACCCTGATTCGGAAACCCCAAACAGGGACGTTTGAAACACGTGCTAAAAAACCGAGTAACTGTCCATGTTTTAAGAAACTTTTGTGGGGAATGCTTAGGCATGATGATTTAGAATAGAATGTCGAAGAAACGGAGTGTATAAAGCACTAAAAAAGTGCTTAAAATCGAAATCCTAATTCGGAAACCCCAAACCGGGACGTTTGAAACACGTGCTAAAAAATTGAGTAACTGGCCATGTTTTAAGAACCTTTTGTGGGGAATGATTAGGCATGATGATTTATAAGAGAATTTTGAAGAAACTGAGTGTATAAAGAAGTAAGAAAGTGCTTAAAATCAAAACCCTGATTCGCATGCCCTAAACCGGGACGTTTGAAACTCGTGCTAATAAACCGAGTAACTGTCCATGTTTTCAGAAACTTTAGGGGCGAATGATTAGGCATGATGATTTAGAAGAGAATGTCGGATAAACCGAGTGTATAAAGAAGTAAGAAGTGCTTCAAATCGAAATCCTAATTTGGAAACCCCAAACCGGGACGTTTGAAACACGTGCTAAAAACCTTATTAATTGTCCATGTTTTAAGAACTTTTTTGGGGAATGATTATGCATGACGATTTAGAATCGAATGTCGAAGAAATGGAGGGTATAAAGCAGTAAAAAAGTGCTTAAAATCCAAACCCTAATTCAGAAACCCCAAACCGGGACGTTTGAAAAACGTGCTAAAAAAACCGAGTAACTGTCCATGTTTTAATAAACTTTTGTTCGGAATGCTTAGGCATGATGATTTAGAATAAAATGTCGAAGAAATGGAGTGTATAAAGCACTAAAAAAGGGCTTCAAATCGAAAACCTAATTCGGAAACCCCAAACCGGGACGTTTGAAACACGTGCTATAAAAAAAGATAAACTGTCCATGTTTTTCAAAATTTTTGTGAGGAATAATTAGGCATGATGATTAAGAATAGAATGTCGAAGAAACGGAGTGTATAAATCAATAAAAAAGTGCTTAAAATTTAAACCCTAATTCGGAAACCCCAAACCGGGACGTTTGAAACAGGTGCTAAAAAACTGAGTAACTGTCCATGTTTTAAGAACCTTTTGTGGGGAATGATTAGGCATGATGATTTATAAGAGAATGTCGAAGAAACCGAGTGTATAAAGAAGTAAAAAAGTGCTTAAAATCGAACCCTCATTCGGAAACCCCAAACCGGGACGTTTGAAACACGTGCTAAAAAATCGAGTAACTGCCCATGTTTTAAGAAACTTTTGTGGGGAATGCTTAGGCATGATGATTTAGAATAGAATGTCGAAGAAACGGAGTGTATAAAGCACTAAAAAAGTGCTTAAAATCGAAATCCTAATTCGGAAACCCCAAACCGGGACGTTTGAAACTCGTGCTAAAAAATTGAGTAACTGGCCATGTTTTAAGAACATTTTGTGGGGAATTATTAGGCATGATGATTTATAAGAGAATTTCGAAGAAACTGAGTGTATAAAGAAGTAAGAAAGTGCTTAAAATCAAAACCCTGATTCGCATGCCCTAAACCGGGACGTTTGAAACTCGTGCTAAAAAACCGAGTAACTGTCCATGTTTTAAGAAACTTTAGGGGCGAATTATTAGGCATGATGATTTAGAAGAGAATGTCGGATAAACCGATTGTATAAAGAAGTAAGAAGTGCTTCAAATCGAAATCCTAATTTGGAAACCCCAAACCGGGACGTTTGAAACACGTGCTAAAAACCTTATAAATTGTCCATGTTTTAAGAACTTTTTTGGGGAATGATTAGGCATGACGATTTAGAATAGAATGTCGAAGAAATGGAGGGTATAAAGCAGTAAAAAAGTGCTTAAAATCCAAACCCTAATTCAGAAACCCCAAACCGGGACGTTTTAAAAACGTGCTAAAAAAACCGAGATGATTTAGAAGAGAATGTCGGATAAACCGAGTGTATAAAGAAGTAAGAAGTGCTTCAAATCGAAATCCTAATGTGGAAACCCCAAACCGGGACGTTTGAAACACGTGCTAAAAACCTTATTAATTGTCCATGTTTTAAGAACTTTTTTTGGGGAATGATTAGGCATGACGATTTAGAATAGAATGTCGAAAAAATGGAGGGTATAAAGCAGTAAAAAAGTGCTTAAAATCCAAACCCTAATTCAGAAACCCCAAACCGGTTCGTTTGAAAAACGTGCTAAAAAACCGAGTAACTGTCCATGTTTTAATAAACTTTTGTGGGGAATGCTTAGGCATGATGATTTAGAATAGAATGTCGAAGAAATGGTGTGAATAAAGCACTAAAAAAGGGCTTCAAATCGAAACCCTAATTCGAAAACCCCAAACCAGGACGTTCGAAACACGTGCTATAAAAACAGATAAACTGTCTATGTTTTTCGAAATTTTTGTGAGGAATAGTTAGGCATGATGATTAAGAATAGAATTTCGAAGAAACGGAGTGTATAAATCAATAAAAAAGTGCTTAAAATTTAAACCCTATTTCGGAAACCCCAAACCGGGACGTTTTAAACACGTGCTAAAAAACTGAGTAACTGTCCATGTTTTAAGAACCTTTTGTGGGGAATGATTAGGCATGATGATTTATAAGAGAATGTCGAAGAAACTGAGTGTATAAAGAAGTAAAAAAGTGCTTAAAATCGAAACCCTGATTCGGAAACCCCAAACCGGGACGTTTGAAACACGTGCTAAAAAACCGAGTGTCCATGTTTTAAGAAACTTTTGTGGGGAATGCTTAGGCATGATGATTTAGAATAGAATGTCGAAGAAACGGAGTGTATAAAGCACTAAAAAAGTGCTTCAAATCGAAACCCTAATTCGGAAACCCAAAACCAGGACGTTTGAAACACGTGCTATAAAAACCGATAAACTGTCCATGTTTTTTGAAATTTTTTTGAGGAATGATTAGGCATGATGATTGAGAATAGAATGTCGAAGAAACGGAGTGTATAAATCAATAAAAAAAGTGCTTAAACTTTAAACCCTAATTCGGAAACCCCAAACCGGGACGTTTGAAACACGTGCTAAAAAATCGAGTAACTGTCCATGTTTTTCGCAACTTTTTTAGGGAATGACGAGTCATGATGATTTAGAATAGAATTTCGAAGAAACGGAGTGTATAAAGCAGTAAAATTTGCTTAAAATCGAAACCTTAATTCGAAAACCCCAAACCGAGATGTTTGAAACTCGTGCTAAAAAAACCGAGCAACCGTACATGTTTTTCAAAACTTTTGTGGGGAATTATTAGCCATGATGATTTAGAATAGAATGTTGAAGAAATGGAGTGTATAAAGCAGTACAAAAGTCCTTCAAATCGAAACCCTAATTCGGAAAACCCAAATCGGGACGTTGAAACACGTGCTAAAGAAACCGAGTAACTTTCCATGTTTTAAAAAACTTTTTTGGGGAAGGATTAGGCATGATGATTTAGAATAGAATGTTGAATAAAAAGAGTGTATAAAGCAGTAAAAAAGTGCTTAAAATCGAACTCTATTTCGGAAACTTCAAACTGGGACGTTTCAAACACGTTCTAAAAAACCGATAAACTATCCATGTTTTTCGAAACTTTTGTGGGGAATGATTAGCCATGATAATGAAGAATAGAATATCGAAGAAACGGAATGTATAAAGCAGTAAAAAAGGGCTTAAAATTGAAACCCTAATTCAGAAACCCCAAACCGGGACGTTGGAAACACGTGCTAAAAAACCAAGTAACTGTTCATGTTTTTCAAAACTTTTGTAGGGAATGATGAGGCATGATGATTTAGAATAGAATTTTGAAGAAACGGAGTGGATAAAAAAATAAAAAAGTGTTTAAAATCGAAACCCTAATTCGGAAACCTCAAACCAATACGTTTGAAACACGTTCTAAAGAAACCGAGTAACTTTCCATGTTTTAAGAAACTTTTGTGAGGAATAATTAGGCATGATGATTTAGAATAGATTGTCGAAGAAACAAAGTGTATAAAGAAATAAAAAAGTGCTTAAAATCAAACCTTTAATTCGGAAACCCCAAACCGGGACGTTTGAAACACATGCTAAAATAACCGAGTAACTGTCCATGTTTTTTGAAACTTTTGTGGGGAATGATTAGGCATGATGATTAAGAATAGAATGTCAAAGAAACGGAGTGTATAAAGCAGTAAAAAAGTGCTTAACATCGAAAAAAATATTTCGTTCCTCCTTCTAACTAACGTCTCTAGTTGATCAATACAGATATATGTGGACCAATTAACCCCGAGTCCTTAAGCGAAAATAGGTATTTCATTTCCTTTATCGATGATCACTCACGGAAAACTTTGGCTTACTATCTAAAAGGAAAATCCAAGGCATTCGAGGTGTTAAAAAATTTCAAAGTAATGGTGGAGAAGGAAACTGGTAGACACATCAAAGCTGTACGATCCGATAGATGTGGCTAGTATACTTCGACGGCTTTCATGGAGTACTGCGAGGAGCAAGGCATAAGGTGATTTTTAACCGCACCGTACACCCCTCAATAAAATGGTGTGGCCGAGAGAAAGAACCGGGCCATTCTCGACATGGTTATCTCAATGCTTAAGAGAAAAAGGATGTCGAAGGAATTTTGGGCAGAAGCCGTGCAATGCACCATCTACGTACAAAATCGATGTCCACATGCAAAGTTAGATGATCAAACACCACTAGAGGCTTGGAACGGACAAAAGCCTACAATTTCTCACCCTTAAAGTGTTCGGTAGTGTGGCTTATGCTCACGTCCGGACCAACGAAGAACGAAGCTCGAAGACAAAAGCAAAAGGTATATCTGGGAGCCAATTCAACTGGAGGAGGAGCGAGTCTTCGCTCAGATCGGCAAGAGGGACGAGTAACACGAGCACCACCAGCGATGGATCCTCGACACAGGGGCAACAAACCATATGACCGGGGCTAGATCGAAGGGCACGGCACCATCCTATTATTTCATCTCGAGGCTCAAGGCTAACCTTTTGAGCCTGGGTCAACTCCATGAGACAGGCTGCTTCATTTCCATCGAGCGCGGACTACTCAAAATCTGCGATAATCAACGACGGCTGCTCACGCAGGCAAGGCGGACGACAAACCGTCTTTACATCCTGGAGTTAGAGATAGAGCAACCCGTCAGCCTCTCAGCCAAGTTCGAAGAGGTATCTTGGAGGTGGCACGCAAGGTAAGGACACTTAAACTTTCCTACTCTAGAAAAGCTACAGAAGGAGGAGTTGGTGCACGGTTTGCCAGCAATCAAAGGCCCACACCCTTTCCGTCTCGAACATTACCGAGCCGATGAGCTGTTTGAGCTTGTACATGGCGATATCTGCGGGCCCATCAAGCCGGCGACCCCAGACGGTAAGAGTCTCTTTCTCCTGTTAGTCGATGACAAAAGCCGCTTGATGTGGCTGACCCTGCTGCAAGCGAAGAGACGGTTAAGCGCATTAAAGCGCAAGCGGAGGTCGAATGTGAGAAGAAGATGCGAGTGCTGCGCACAGACCGAGGCAGAGAATTCACCTCGGCAAGTTTCAGTAAGTACTGCGACGAGATCGGCATACAACGGCACCTAACGGCGCCCTACTCCCCCCAACAGAACGGAGTGGTGGAGCGCCAAAATCAGACCATCGTTGGGACAGCGAGGTCATTGTTGGTGACGGCTGGAATACCTGGGAGATTCTGGGGAGAGGCAGTAATGATGGCCGTTTATCTCCTCAATCGGTCACCAACCTGAAGCCTCGACGGGAAGACGCCATATGAGGCCTGGTACAACAAAAAACCAACGGTACATCATTTTCGCGTGTTTGGTTGCATCGCATACATGAAGGTAACACGTCCCCACCTTGCCAAGCTCGATCCCAGGGGGCTGAAGGTCATCTTCATCAGCTATGAACCCGGAGCAAGGCGTACAAACTCTATGATCCTGTAGGGGGCGAGCTCACGTGTCTCGCGACGTCGTCTTCGACGAAAGCACCTTCTGGCAGTGGAATGACGTGATCGAGGCAGACCATAATCCAAATCAATTCACGGTGGAGTACCTCGTCACCGAGACGGAAGAAGAAGGAGCCCAGCATCAGGAGCCGTCACCGCCGCCAGCAGGTGCACCCCTTGAACTAGTGGAATTCGCAACACCACGGACTGCGGATTCGACACTGGATGTCGATCACGATACTGATCTGGAGGCCAGGTACCAGAGGATGGACGATCTAGTGGGAGGAGGTGAACCACCTGGACTGGCAGCGCGCGAGCTCGAAGAAGTTGCCGAACTACATGCCATCAGTGCAGATGAACCGAACACATTCGCCGAAGCAGAAAAGAACCCGTGCTGGCTGAAGGCAATGCAGGAGGAGATGACATCCATCACCGAGAACCAGACATGGAGTCTGGAGGATATGCCGCCGGGACACTAAGCCATAGGGCTCAAATGGGTCTTCAAACTGAAGCGCAACGAAAAAGGAGAAGTTGTGAAGCACAAGGCCCGTCTGGTGGTGAAGGGCTATGTCCAGAAGCAAGGAGTGGACTTCAAAGAGGTATTTGCGCCAGTGGCAAGGTTAGAATCCGTTCGTTTCTTGCTGGAAATTGCGGCACATTACTCTTGGGAGGTTCACCATATGGACGTAAAGTCTACTTTCTTTAACGGAGAGCTGAAGGAGACCGTCTATGTCCGACAACCACCTGGCTTCCTGGACAACGACAACTCCAATAAGGTACTGGGCCTGCACAAGGCACTCTACGGGTTTCGACAAGCCCCACGAGCCTGGAACGCGAAGCTCGACAGTACCCTACTGTCACTGAAATTCAAACGTTGTGCCTCTGAGCATGGCATGTACACACACGGCCATGACACTCGTGGAAGTGTACGTCGACAACCTCATAATCACTGGAGGCGACGTGGAAGTCCTCGGAAGGTTCAAGAAGGAGATGTCGTAAAACTTCGAGATGAGCGATCTCGGCGTGCTCAGCTACTAAATTATACCGGCATCTCCATCTGCCAAAGTGCATAGGCGAAGAAGCTGTTGGACACAACTGGGCTTGTGGACAGTAATCCTACAAGGACGCCAATGGAGGCCCGACTCTAACTAAGGAAGGTCGGCACTACATCGACAGTCGACTCCACCAATTACCGTAGCATTGTCGGGAATCTGCGCTATCTGGTAAACTCTCATCCTGATCTTGCTTATTCTGTTGGATATGTGAGCAGGTTTATGGAAGCACCTAGGGAGGAGCATCTAGTGGCTGTCAAGCGCATCCTGAGCTATGTAGCCGGAACCAGAGGTTGGGGTGTAAGATACTGTGCAGGGAGCGAAAAGGAGAAACTCAAGCTAGTCGGCTACAGTGATAGTGACATATTTTTGTTGTATATATATATTTTTTTTTTTCAAAATTATCTATTGATATTGACATTTCCATAAAATCGAGACTTCCACATTTTAAACATTAATGTTAAGTAACTAATTTTGATATCTAACCCAAAGGCTATAATTTGAATAGAAAATGCAACTATCATACCTTCATTCTCATAGCCTATATAGTGACCCTACATGGTTCTCTTGCCTTCATCTAAAAAAAATAGCACTTGGTTTGATAATTTAAAAAAATACTCAGTAAATAATCACACTGTTGCGGTCGGAAAATGCAAATACATGCAACGATCTCTACTCTTCAGTCTTGATAGAGTTGAATGTGTAATATTTCTCTACACATGTACACATAGATACACCTAGCAGACTCGTATACGTATCCTCTAAGTTTACTTGTTGGGCTAGCTTAAACTCACGTTGGCAGAAGCTATGGAGGGAAAGGAGCATGCATAATACCACGACGTACATGATATCGTAGTTTATGTAGTGTAATATATGGAGGTTTATGCATCATACCACATCAATATCACAACATAGTTCCATAACATGACATAATCATATTATAGTACATCTTGTATCATTGCATAAACATAACATAACACAAAACGCATCAAACAATCATGAAAAATTCGTCATTCGTACATCATACAAGTCATTCAACCAAGCCAACATTAAAGCCATTTCGTAGGCGAAGTTATTAACGTATGGAAAATTAGAGTATCTTTGTTTAAGACCTACCTTGATCGGCACAAATGTGAGGATTGTTAAGCTATTCTTAGATATATTTATATTTTAAGTCTCTCCTTTCTACGGTAGAGTTGAAGCCTCAAGAAAAACAGCCTAATAAATAGTTCATACTCGCAATTGTACTCCGTACATTAAACCTATGATAATTACCCATACTATCAAGTTTGAATAGTTCATGACACTATGGGGTTCCGCTAACTTCCAGACGTTGTTACAGATTAGCTTGATTAGAGGGTCCAAGCGAGCGCCCAGAGGATTCACGCTCGCACGTGTGGGTCATGTGTAAAGAAGTACTACACATCCAATTTGTTCGAGATTGGAGGTCACTCCTAGATGAGTTAGAGCTCAATCCCAAGAGCATGTTGCACGTGTTTGCATCAGCATGACCCCTACAGTGGGTCACTTACTGAGTATTCTTCGAAATACTCAAGCCGTGTGCCAAATATCATTTTTCAGGTAAAAAGAAGACGCCCATGTACGGACGACGACGACATCGGAAATAGATACTGTGGCTCGTGCATAAGGTAGTTGCATGTTTAAATTCTTAGTCATAGGAGTATAGGACGCTTTTATTTCATTATTTACATTATTCCATTTGTAATTGTTTTGTTTTAATTTTAAATTCCAACGTTATATTTTGAAACACGTAAGACCGATAATGTGTTCTGGTAGTTTGAAGTGTTCTGAATGTGTTTTAAATTTTCCGTTATTTATGATGAGTATCTAAGAGCTATATTCCGCATTTAAGAGATAAGCATGAGACTTGGTAGTGACTCTGAGTATGTAAAAATTTAGTATCGTTACATAAAACATTAACTTGAGACTAAAGGAGAAGCTAAACCTTAATGGGAATGAGTGAATAAAAATGCCAAACCGAATCAAATAAGTTAACAAATCAAAATTTGTTACCCATGCAGTATTAGAAAGCCATTTCAAAGGGATGATCTTAGAGTCAAGGTCGAGGCCTAAGCCATCGAGGCTAGAAATAAGTCACTTAGGTTGAGGCCACCTTGGTCGAGTTGAGAAAATCTTAATGAATAGCTTTACTGAGTAAGCCTAGGTCGAGGCAAACACATTCATCCAAGTCTACGATGAATCTCTCTGCCTTCTTTGTCTTAATGTAGACCAATTTCGAGGCTAGGCTAAGCTCATTCGCCTCCTGAATTCTTGGTGAATTCCTATTGTTTTATACATGTGGCCATGCTCAAGTAATACTCTTCTCATAATGTCGTGTGATTACACCACCATTAGGACTGAGAAACACATTTGTGCATCATCCTAGAACATGAACGATGCACAAGATACTTTATGGTCATCTAAACTCTTCAATAGATGAAATATCATCTCCATTATGAATCTATTCCTCCTTTCACTGACGTCATTCTGTTCAGGAGTGTATAGTGCTGTCAATTGATGTTCAATTCCAGCCTCTTCACAAAACCTGTTAAAAGTTTCTGAAGTGTACTCCTTGCCATTATCTGATCTTATAGTCTGAATCAAGCATGCACTTTCATTCTCAACTCTGGCTTTGAATTTCAAAATACGCCCGCTACTTCTGGCTTTTGCTTGAGCAAGAAGATCCAACACATTCTCGTTGGATCATAAATAAAAACAATGTAATAAAGATTACCATTTAATGATGTTGTTCGTTGACGACCACGAAGATCAGTATGAACCAGCTGCAGTTTTTTCGAGGCTCTCCATGAATGTTTAGGAAAGGGTTGCCTATGTTGCTCCCCAAAATTACAAGCACGGCAAAGAGGAATGTAATCATTAATGTCAGCGAGTCTTTTTACCAGCTTCTTTGACTGCATCTAAAGCAAACCTCGATGATGAAAGTGCCCAAGTCTTTTGTGCCAAATCTCAGTGGCACTAGCTCTTGGTATAAAGGTCATCTGCTCTCTCTCCATCGGATTTAGAGCAAAGCTTTTTCCTTTCATTTTGACATTGAACAAGTCTTTGCCACTACATCTCTAATCAATCACTGCTTATTCGCAAACAACGGTCCAATTTATGTTTTAGAATTCATTTTTGGGATCCTAAAAAAATTCTTTTTTTTTTTTTTTTTTTTTTTGAGAGATCTTTTATCTTATAACCATTTTCATCTTAAGTAAACTTTAAAAGATTTTCAAAGCATGAATGTAATAACAATCTTAGTCTTGTCATGTTTTAGAAGTTGTACTGTTATGTCATACTAACATCAATATATATCAAAACTGAATGTTAATATATATTTATCCGCTTTGACTCATTATATATCGCCGCCAATTTTACAATTTACTATGGAGAGGTTTCCACACCCTTATAAAAAAAAAAATGTCTCGTTACTCCTTCAAAATGACGTGGAATCTCATAGTTATATTTAAAAAGAAACCATATTATATTTGTAAAAATTATTTGTGCTAAAAATAATCTCTAGATTATCATCTATTACCTACTTGTCTGGAAGGGTTCTATCAAATATTATTTTCCAACCATACAAACCACAATAATTTATATCAAATATTATTTTCCAACCATACAAACCACAATAATTTATTTTAAAAAGTATGTGATATCTTATTATCGAACATCACTATGTCTAGTTTGTAGGCCATTTGACATTTTTATAATACTTTAAAAAAAGACAAACTAATTAAAAACCCATCTCTCAAATCAATTCCTCAAAACTTAATAAAGTAACTGAAAGAGTTAAGTGTTTCATATCCAGCAATTTATAAGGAATTTTTGTTTTAAAATACAACAAATTCCCAAACCCCATTTATAAAAACCCTAACCCTTCTCATAATTCTTCACAAGCCATCCCACAAACCTACAAACCCTTCAATATCTCTCCATCAATGGCTTCCAAGCTCTCTTCACCCATTGCCCTCCTCCTCCTCCTCAACCTCCTCTTCTTCACTATGGTCAGCTCCACCTATGTCCCTTGCCCACCGCCGCCACCCAAGCCCCACAAGCCCACCCCGTCAAGGCAGCAACCATCACTCTCCAAGTGCCCCAGGGACACCCTCAAGCTTGGCATCTGCGCCGACTTGCTGGACGATCTAGTGCACTTAGTGATCGGCTCACCACCAAAATCCCCATGCTGCACCCTAATCCAAGGCCTTGTTGACCTGGAAGCTGCTGTGTACCTTTGCACTGCGGTGAAGGCCAGAGCCTTGGGTCTCAAGATTGACCTCTCAGTTTCCCTCAGCTTGCTTTTGAACTACTGTGGACAGAAGGTTCCGTCCGGCTTCCAATGCCCTGCTTGAAACCAAATCCTTTCATTTCCGTTTCTTGTTTCTTCTTCAATTTTCCATTTCAATGTCGTGTTTAAATAATCGGTTTGGTCGTACGTCGTGTTATGATGGGTTTGGAAATCTTCTTAGAATTCCACCATCTTTTTATAGTTTCTTTTACAATGCAATGTAACATAATGGTACGTAGTTCTTTTTTCAAATGAACAACGTTGTTCGTCTATTCTTGTGTCTTATTACAAATTCAACGATGCATATGTTTGAAACCTCAAATCTTGTTTCACCTGTGTCACTTGCATGAAATCATAATAAACCCTTTACTCCAAAATTTTCATGACGAAAAATTAAAGAGATGTAACGACTCGAAATTTTTTACTTAATTTAAGGTCGCTACTGTATACATACCATAAACATTGAATGCGGAAGACTTCATTTAAATTTCATAAAACATAACCTTTAACTTAAAAACACAGCCATGGACTTACGTGTTTCGAAAACATCTTTAAAACGACAAAACAAAAGACTCGAAATAAAATAAATAAGCGTTTAAGTTTAAAACATCCTATTCTATCCTAAGTCTAAGAAAATAAATACCACTATCATATGCATGTGCCATGATCTCGAGTTGCGATGCCGTCGTCAGCCGTACAGGAATGCCTTGCCTTAACCTGAAAAATGTAGTAGCACATGGCCTGAGTATTTAAAGAAATACTCAGTAAGTGACCCCACTATTGGGATTAGATGCAACAATCACATGCAATGAAATGATGGGACCTATCTTTCGTTTCGTTTCATTTCGTTTCGTTTCTTTTTCGTTTCGTTTCGTTTCATTTTCCCTACGGTGTAATCCTAACAGGTAATCGTGGACGTGTACCATATACTCTACACGCAGCCCATACGTGCGAGTATGAGCTCACCAGCTAGTTCGCACACCGCTGGGCCACTGTCCCTAGCCGGTGGGCATGCTCTGGGGGCCCACCGAGACCCGTTAAAACTAAAACCGTCACGGCAGCGCTATGCAGGGCATAACGATCGTTGTCCTGCCATTTGGATGTACGCGTCCGTACCCTCGTGATGGGATAGGGGTATCCCCCCAAATGCATGATCACACAATATGCATGAGGTCCCACTAGTCCTACAGTCATCATTTAATGAACATAACCCCGTGTCACGTTTTCATGCTTACATGTCATTCTCTTTCTCATTCTGTTACATATCATACATATTCCTAGCGAGGTTATGTATCATGCAATTTACTGTATTTCATGTCATATAATTCATTCAGTTACATTCCAATACTCATACAACAAGCCATAATCGTACAAGGGTCACACATCGTCACATGCATTCATATCACATCAACTAAGCAACATAAATAACATACATTCACGTTCACATGATTTCGTACTTAAGCACAATAATCTAGCATACAATGTATCACATCATAACCAAGTCATAACGTAAACACTTCATAGTCATATCGTTCTCTAACTTACCATAGCCTTAACGTTCCTATACCTATCACAGACATATCATTACGTGACGTACCTTGGTCATATCGTCACAAGAACGTACCCTAACGATATCGTTCTATCAATCTATCACAAACCTATCCCTTTCTACCCATAACCTGACCGTATTCTTTCATCAATCTCTCCTATCCATAGCACTCTGGTATGTAACCTCACTCTAACATTTCATGAACGTATCTTACTCCTATCGTTACATTTCGTTTTGTGCATCCTTCTTGTACCCTATCTCAAACATCTCCTAGAGCACATCGTACCATAATTATTATCATACAATCCACATATAATAACATAACATAACATAACATATAGGAAGCATATCGATCCTCAGACAACAAACACATATCAATATATATGACACGTGCAGAACCACAGGACACGTGTCAACATCAAATATAACCTTGCAGATAGTAAGGTCACTTACTGAGTATTTCTTTAAATACTCAGGCCATGTGCTACTACATTTTTCAGGTTAAGGCAAGGCATTCCTGTACGGCTGACGACGGCATCGCAACTCGAGATCATGGCACATGCATATGATAGTGGTATTTATTTTCTTAGACTTAGGATAGAATAGGATGTTTTAAACTTAAACGCTTATTTATTTTATTTCAGGTCTTTTGTTGTGTCGTTTTAAAGATGTTTTCGAAACACGTAAGTCCATGGCTGTGTTTTTAAGTTAAAGGTTATGTTTTATGGAATTTAAATGAAGTCTTCCGCATTCAATGTTTATGGTATGTATACAGTAGCGACCTTAAATTAAGTAGAAAATTTGGGGTCGTTACAGTTGGTATCAGAGCTCTAGGTTATAGATCTTGTAGACTAGCCTACGATGTAGGCTTGGCATGTTCCATGGTCCCACCGTCGGTGCCCCGTCTCCGTCAGGTATGTCTTGCGTAAGATAAGAAAATGAAATGTCGTTGATTGTGTATGTTGTTATTGTTTGGTCATTATAAAATATAACTCATAATTGGACTTTATTTTATTGATTGTAATATTATTTACTGCATTCATGTTAGCTCAATTCTATATTTATTATAATTTAGAATACGTTATGTTTTACCTTGCATGGAATGTGAATGTAAATTGTTGTATTGAAGATGTTTAGATTTACTGAGATTGTTGGTGTGAATTAGTAGCTATAGTTTTAGTAAGCTACTAAATGTTAGGGTTGCTATGAAAATGACTTTGCCAAGCAAGATCATATGTTTTAGTTAGACGTCTTGAATATAGATAAACTACACAGTCTTATGATCATAGAGATGGGGAGGACTATACCAATGTATACGGAACAGTAAGTAGTTTTAGATGAAATAAAATGACCTAAGAAGCTTGATATAGATGTCAATATCCTATAGCCTTTAATGGAAGCTGAGCTTTGGAAGTACTTTGGAAGTACTGAGATTAGAAAATTGTTGTCCTACCTTAATACAAGTTGAAAATTAAAATCATAATAATAATAATAATAATAATAATAATAATAATAATAATAATAATACAACCAATTATAAGGTGATTTAAAAGCATAGAGCCACAGTTTGGACGAGGCATTACGATTATGGTCAAAATTTTAGAGGTATACGGGGAGGGACTACGGTATGAGATTGTCAAGATACCTTAAATTTAAGAAACCATAATTTAAGATGAATTTGAGTGGGGGATACACGAGGATTAGGGTGGAACATTGTCTCTAAATCAACTAGAAGTTTTGTGGTAACCCTCCTTAGGGTACATGAATGCACTCCGGAAGCTCAACGTAAACAAATTGTAGTAGAAAATTATCGAACAATTTTTCCAGCAATGTCAATCTGGTTAAAAGGTATTACCATAGTTAAGGTATCAAGACTGTAATTTTATGTTGGATTTTTTTTTATGTATCCCAAGTTTATGGCATTTGAGGATATCCACCATGCTTATATAATACCAATTTTTAGAAGAGAATTTTGTTAAGCCCATTCTTGATATTACAAAGGCGTTGAAAGGGTTGTGTTGTCTTTCCGTTATGGTTATAGGAGCATTAGTTTTGGGCTGTACTAGATAAGGTATACCAAGAGAAAAGCCTATTTGACAATGTTTCCTATGAAAGTTACCAAATCCTCCAACTCTAGCTTGGCCACAAATCAAATACAGGAAGTCGTTCCTAGATCCATGTGATTTACTAGTGCATTCTATTTGCATTGGGATAGGGTGGAGTTCTTACCCAGGTTCATGTCATGATTTTGACTCCAAAAAATTTACTAGAATTGGGATAGGTAGCCAAAAGAGAAAAGTATTACAAATTTCTTGATTTTGTATGGGAAAATAGGCAAATTTGTATATGAAATTCATCTACAAAGATGAGACATTAATGATGAACCAAATCAAGTGAACACAAACAATAATGAGGAAAGGAAAGCAATTCTTTCTTCTTTTTAATTATTAAAAATATAGAGAACGAACAATTTTAATTGGAAACATTCCTCTAATGAATTCCTGGGGAACTCCTATAGTAAATGGACTATACAGAATTGTGATCAGTTAAATATTGCAAAGCCCGGTATCTATTACCGGTCAGTATTGGACTGTAACGAAATTTCGGTCTACCGGCACCATAATATTTGATTGGGGAGGAAGATTAGAATTAAAGATTGATCGAGAAACAAAGGTACGAGTGCGTGTGAGTAGGAAACAAAAAATATCTATTCTAGTTCTATCATCAGCTATGGGTTCGAATCTTAAGAGAAATTCTCGAGAATGTTTCTAACCCAGAATATTTTTCTTTTCTTTTCTTTTCTTTTTTTTTTTTTTTTTTTTTTTTTTGTATTTCTTTAATGATAGGGAGAGAAAAAAAAATGGATCAAAAGAAAATGCCATTTTGGATATTTAAAAATGAGATTTTGAGAACGCATGGACAAACAGGTCAATTAGTGAACCTTTAGCTAAGTGTAGAAAATTGGATTTGGAGAACAATGTAGAGCAGAAACTAGTAAAACTATTGATCTAGTAGATGGAATCATAGTAATAATAATAATAATAAAAAAATTAAAAAAAAAAAAAAAAAAAAAAAGTGAGGAACTAGGTAAGTTTTCCAACCTTATTGTATACATGAACATTTATTTCAATGAAGTGCCAGAGCCACAAACCTTAGATGAATTATGTTGTCCATGAAATTTTAGAAGAAGACCCAATATGACATGATAAGGCTATGTACGAAATTTGGTGACCATTAGGTTATGATAATGGGCTAGGTGTAAAATGACTAAAATGCCCCTATAATTACGTACCACTAGTTAATGACCAAAGTGACCTCTAAATGACATGAAATTTGAGGAGGAGCCTTATATCATGGTGTATAGGGATTACACAAAGTTATAAGGCCATTAGAATATGTTGAAGAATTAAACCAAGATTTGGGGGTAAATGACCAAAAGACCCTTTTGGAGTATGAATTAAGATTTAAAATATCTAACTATCTGACAAGACACCTTATAAGGATTCAAAGATTTTATGAATGCAAAGTGATAGACTTATGAAAGTTTTATGCATGCAAATAAATGTTATGACTCATACGAATTAAGGTATACTTGTTAAGAATTTTTACTTAGTGGAACTTGAAGACTTAACAGAGAACTCTTAGAATAAGGACCCGAGTTATTCCAAGATTAAAACACTTTCGAGGACGAAAGTTTCTTTTAGAGGGATATAATGTAATAGCCCAAACCTAAATAAAGAAATAAAGAATAAAAATAATTATAAAAAATAGTTAAAATTATAATAATAAAAAAATAAAATTAATTAATTAATTAATTAAAAAAAATAAACCTTTCCCCATCTCTCTCCACTAACCTCTCATCCCTTCCCACAATTATCTCTCCTCTGCCCATCTACGCTGCAAAAAAGAAACAGAAAACCTGACAAAAAAAAAAGAGAGAAAGAAACAGAAAACAACCATCGTCAGATTTGAGAAGAAGTATTTGAACAGATTGCAGATTTAGAGATTTTTGTCAGTTATTACGGTAAAATTCTATCTCACAACTCCTTTTCCTTTATAGTTATGCTTATAAGAAATTAATTTAGGATCAAATCTTCTTTCCTATCTTACCGTATGTAATAATCAGATCCCATGTTCAATTAATTAGATTTTTTTTAGCATCGGAAGTGATAGGAAATAAGGTTAGAATCAATATAATTTTAGCTGGCAGATCCATCAATCTGTAAGATAGTAGCCAAATTAAAATTGGCCAATAATATCGATTTACAGAAGGAAAATAAATATAGAATTAGAGTAATATCTTATTTACAGAGGTTTACAAAACTGAGAATCTATTTACATAATGGGAATGAAAATAATTACCATGAGGGAGGAGGGAAGATTGAGGGAAGATTTGTTAAACAGAATTTAAAAATATAACCGGAGATATCAGAGTGCATGAAACTCCATTAAAATTCTGTCTAACAGTAAATATCATTATTTTAACAAGGTAAATTAGAGAAATAATTGTATAGAGTTCAAACTTGAAACTGATGTTATGGGCTCACATAGGTTGGCTTGGATTTCAAAGGACGGAATCGAACTTTCAGTAAGGATATATACGTGACAACGACTTAAGCTAGCCAGGTAAGTGACCTTACTATCGGCAAGGTTATATTTGATGTTGACACGTGTCCTGTGGTTCTGCACGTGTCATATATATTGATATGTGTTTATTGTCTGAGGATCGATATGCTTCCTATATGTTATGTTATGTTATGTTATGTTATTATATGTGGATTGTATGATAATAATTATGGTACGATGTGCTCTAGGAGATGTTTGAGATAGGGTACGAGAAGGATGCACAAAACGAAATGTAACGATAGGAGTAAGATACGTTCATGAAATGTTAGAGTGAGGTTACATACCGGAGTGCTATGGATAGGAGAGATTGATGAAAGAATACGGTCAGGTTATGGGTAGAAAGGGATAGGTTTGTGATAGATTGATAGAACGATATCGTTAGGGTACGTTCTTGTGACGATATGACCAAGGTACGTCACGTAATGATATGTCTGTGATAGGTATAGGAACGTTAAGGCTATGGTAAGTTAGAGAACGATATGACTATGAAGTGTTTACTTTATGACTTGGTTATGATATGATACATTGTATGCTAGATTATTGTGCTTAAGTACGAAATCATGTGAACGTGAATGTATATTATTTATGTTGCTTAGTTGATGTGATATGAATGCATGTGACGATGTGTGACCCTTGTACGATTATGGCTTGTTGTATGAGTATTGGAATGTAACTGAATGAATTGTATGACAGTAAATTGCATGATACATAACCCTGCTAGGAATATGTATGATATGTAACAGAATGAGAAAGAGAATGACATGTAAGCATGAAAACGTGACACGGGGTTATGTTCATTAAATGATGACTGTAGGACTAGTGGGACCTCATGCATATTGTGTGATCATGCATTTGGGGGGATACCCCTATCCCATCACGAGGGTACGGACGCGTACATCCAAATGGCAGGACAACGATCGTTATGCCCTGCATAGCGCTGCCGTGACGGTTTTAGTTTTAACGGGTCCCGGTGGGCCCCCAGAGCATGCCCACCGGCTAGAGACAGTGGCCCAGCGGTGTGCGAACTAGCTGGTGAGCTCATACTCGCACGTATGGGCTGCGTGTAGAGTATATGGTACACGTCCACGATTACCTGTTAGGATTACACCGTAGGGAAAACGAAACGAAAAAGAAACGAAACAAAATTAAACGAAACGAAAGATAGGTCCCATCATTTCATTGCATGTGATTGTTGCATCTAACCCCAATAGTGGGGTCACTAACTGAGTATTTCTTTAAATACTCAGGCCATGTGCTACTACATTTTTCAGGTTAAGGCAAGGCATTCCTGTACGGCTGACGACGGCATCGCAACTCGAGATCATGGCACATGCATATGATAGTGGTATTTATTTTCTTAGACTTAGGATAGAATAGGATGTTTTAAACTTAAACGCTTATTTATTTTATTTCAGGTCTTTTGTTGTGTCGTTTTAAAGATGTTTTCGAAACACGTAAGTCCATGGCTGTGTTTTTAAGTTAAAGGTTATGTTTTATGGAATTTAAATGAAGTCTTCCGCATTCAATGTTTATGGTATGTATATAGTAGCGACCTTAAATTAAGTAGAAAATTTCGGGTCGTTACAAGAGAGTAATATTAACACTCAAGTTTTAAATGACAATGTTGATGAAAAATGTAGAGACCTCAATTGAATGAAAATATGGATGTAGTGTAATAGCCCAAGTACGCCGCTAGTAGATATTATCCGTTTGGAATCGTTATGTATGGCCGTCAGCCTACAGTTTTAAAACATGTTTGTTAGGGAGAGGTTTTCACATTCCTATAAAGAACGCTTCGTTCTCCTCTCCAACTGACGGTGGATCTCACAATCCACCCCCTTGGGGGCCAGCGTCTTTCTTGGCACACCGCTCGGTGTCTGGCTCTGATGCCATTTGTAATAGCCTAAGCTCGCCGTTAGCAGGGATTATCTACTTTGGCCCGTTACGTATCGCCATTAGTCTCACGGTTTTAAAATGTGTATGTGAGAGATGTTTCCACATTACTTTAAAAAATGTTTCGTTCTCTTTTTCAACCGACGTGAGATCTCATAGTCCATGGGAACTTTTGAAAAATTTATGAGAATATTTAAAGAATAAGAATTTACTATTCTAAACGAGGAAGAGGGTTATTATTAATATTATGTGTTGATATTTTTATTAAATATAAGGTCAATTTTATACAATATGATTAAAAAGAGGATTTGGTGGACAATATTAGATATCGACATATTAATGAAAAAAAAATACAATGGTCCGTGTCAATACTCTCGGTCACGGTCAATGAAAAGCAAATTATAGAGATAATTGCTACATTTTTCTTTTTCTTTTATATATTAATTTATTTAATTATTTATAGAAACAACTTTAATTTTAATTTTGAAGAAGACGATGAATAATTCGTGGTTCACTAAGCTGGGCAATTAATTTTTTTTTTCTAATAATTATTTATTACAACCTTTTCATAATTTTTTGAATTGTTATCCATTATACTTCATATTAATTACATCATCATATGCCTCTTTTATCTCGAGTCACTAAGCTGTCCATGTTTTAAGAAACTTTAGGGGCGAATGATTAGGCATGATGATTTAGAAGAGAATGTCGGATAAACCGAGTGTATAAAGAAGTAAGAAGTGCTTCAAATCGAAATCCTAATTTGGAAACCCCAAACCGGGACGTTTGAAACACGTGCTAAAAACCTTATTAATTGTCCATGTTTTAAGAACTTTTTTGGGGAATGATTAGGCATGACGATTTAGAATAGAATGTCGAAGAAATGGAGGGTATAAAGCAGTAAAAAAGTTCTTAAAATCCAAACCCCAATTCAGAAACCCCAAACCGGGACGTTTGAAAAACGTGCTAAAAAAACCGAGTAACTGTCCATGTTTTAATAAACTTTTGTGGGGAATGCTTAGGCATGATGATTTAGAATAGAATGTCGAAGAAATGGAGTGTATAAAGCACTAAAAAAGGGCTTCAAATCGAAACCCTAATTCGGAAACCCCAAACCGGGACGTTTGAAACACGTGCTATAAAAACAGATAAACTGTCCATGTTTTTCAAAATTTTTGTGAGGAATAATTAGGCATGATGATTAAGAATAGAATGTCGAAGAAACGGAGTGTATAAATCACTAAAAAAGTGCTTAAAATTTAAACCCTAATTCGGAAACCCCAAACCGGGACGTTTGAAACAGGTGCTAAAAAACTGAGTAACTGTCCATGTTTTAAGAACCTTTTGTGGGGAATGATTAGGCATGATGATTTATAAGAGAATGTCGAAGAAACTGAGTGTATAAAGAAGTAAAAAAGTGCTTAAAATCGAAACCCTGATTCGGAAACCCCAAACCGGGACGTTTGAAACACGTGCAAAAAAACCGAGTAACTGTCCATGTTTGAAGAATCTTTTGTGGGGAATGCTTAGGCATGATGATTTAGAATAGAATGTCGAAGAAACGGAGTGTATAAAGCACTAAAAAAGTGCTTAAAATCGAAATCCTAATTCGGAAACCCCAAACCGGGACGTTTGAAACACGTGCTAAAAAATTGAGTAACTGGCCATGTTTTAAGAACCTTTTGTGGGGAATGATTAGGCATGATGATTTATAAGAGAATTTCGAAGAAACTGAGTGTATAAAAAAGTAAAAAAGTGCTTAAAATCAAAACCCTGATTCGCATGCCCCAAACCGGGACGTTTGAAACTCGTGCTAAAAAACCGAGTAACTGTCCATGTTTTAAGAAACTTTAGGGGCGAATGATTAGGCATGATGATTTAGAAGAGAATGTCGGATAAACCGAGTGTATAAAGAAGTAAGAAGTGCTTCAAATCGAAATCCTAATTTGGAAACCCCAAACCGGGACGTTTGAAACACGTGCTAAAAACCTTATTAATTGTCCATGTTTTAAGAACTTTTTTGGGGAATGATTAGGCATGACGATTTAGAATAGAATGTCGAAGAAATTGAGGGTGTAAAGCAGTAAAAAAGTGCATAAAATCCAAACCCCAATTCAGAAACCCCAAACCGGGACGTTTTAAAAACGTGCTAAAAAAACCGAGATGATTTAGAAGAGAATGTCGGATAAACCGAGTGTATAAAGAAGTAAGAAGTGCTTCAAATCGAAATCCTAATGTGGAAACCCCAAACCGGGACGTTTGAAACACGTGCTAAAAACCTTATTAATTGTCCATGTTTTAAGAACTTTTTTGGGGAATGATTAGGCATGACGATTTAGAATAGAATGTCGAAGAAATTGAGGGTGTAAAGCAGTAAAAAAGTGCATAAAATCCAAACCCCAATTCAGAAACCCCAAACCGGGACGTTTGAAAAACGTGCTAAAAAAACCGAGTAACTGTCCATGTTTTAATAAACTTTTGTGGGGAATGCTTAGGCATGATGATTTAGAATAGAATGTCGAAGAAATGGAGTGTATAAAGCACTAAAAAAGGGCTTCAAATCGAAACTCTAATTCGGAAACCCCAAACCGGGACGTTTGAAACACGTGCTATAAAAACAGATAAACTATCCATGTTTTTCAAAATTTTTGTGAGGAATAATTAGGCATGATGATTAAGAATAGAATGTCGAAGAAACGGAGTGTATAAATCACTAAAAAAGTGCTTAAAATTTAAACCCTAATTCGGAAACCCCAAACCGGGACGTTTGAAACAGGTGCTAAAAAACTGAGTAACTGTCCATGTTTTAAGAACCTTTTGTGGGGAATGATTAGGCATGATGATTTATAAGAGAATGTCGAAGAAACTGAGTGTATAAAGAAGTAAAAAAGTGCTTAAAATCGAAACCCTGATTCGGAAACCCCAAACCGGGACGTTTGAAACACGTGCAAAAAAACCGAGTAACTGTCCATGTTTGAAGAATCTTTTGTGGGGAATGCTTAGGCATGATGATTTAGAATAGAATGTCGAAGAAACGGAGTGTATAAAGCACTAAAAAAGTGCTTAAAATCGAAATCCTAATTCGGAAACCCCAAACCGGGACGTTTGAAACACGTGCTAAAAAATTGAGTAACTGGCCATGTTTTAAGAACCTTTTGTGGGGAATGATTAGGCATGATGATTTATAAGAGAATTTCGAAGAAACTGAGTGTATAAAAAAGTAAAAAAGTGCTTAAAATCAAAACCCTGATTCGCATGCCCCAAACCGGGACGTTTGAAACTCGTGCTAAAAAACCGAGTAACTGTCCATGTTTTAAGAAACTTTAGGGGCGAATGATTAGGCATGATGATTTAGAAGAGAATGTCGGATAAACCGAGTGTATAAAGAAGTAAGAAGTGCTTCAAATCGAAATCCTAATTTGGAAACCCCAAACCGGGACGTTTGAAACACGTGCTAAAAACCTTATTAATTGTCCATGTTTTAAGAACTTTTTTGGGGAATGATTAGGCATGACGATTTAGAATAGAATGTCGAAGAAATTGAGGGTGTAAAGCAGTAAAAAAGTGCATAAAATCCAAACCCCAATTCAGAAACCCCAAACCGGGACGTTTTAAAAACGTGCTAAAAAAACCGAGATGATTTAGAAGAGAATGTCGGATAAACCGAGTGTATAAAGAAGTAAGAAGTGCTTCAAATCGAAATCCTAATGTGGAAACCCCAAACCGGGACGTTTGAAACACGTGCTAAAAACCTTATTAATTGTCCATGTTTTAAGAACTTTTTTGGGGAATGATTAGGCATGACGATTTAGAATAGAATGTCGAAGAAATTGAGGGTGTAAAGCAGTAAAAAAGTGCATAAAATCCAAACCCCAATTCAGAAACCCCAAACCGGGACGTTTGAAAAACGTGCTAAAAAAACCGAGTAACTGTCCATGTTTTAATAAACTTTTGTGGGGAATGCTTAGGCATGATGATTTAGAATAGAATGTCGAAGAAATGGAGTGTATAAAGCACTAAAAAAGGGCTTCAAATCGAAACTCTAATTCGGAAACCCCAAACCGGGACGTTTGAAACACGTGCTATAAAAACAGATAAACTATCCATGTTTTTCAAAATTTTTGTGAGGAATAATTAGGCATGATGATTAAGAATAGAATGTCGAAGAAACGGAGTGTATAAATCACTAAAAAAGTGCTTAAAATTTAAACCCTAATTCGGAAACCCCAAACCGGGACGTTTGAAACAGGTGCTAAAAAACTGAGTAACTGTCCATGTTTTAAGAACCTTTTGTGGGGAATGATTAGGCATGATGATTTATAAGAGAATGTCGAAGAAACCGAGTGTATAAAGAAGTAAAAAAGTGCTTAAAATCGAAACCCTGATTCGGAAACCCCAAACCGGGACTTTGAAACACGTGCTAAAAAACCGAGTAACTGTCCATGTTTTAAGAAACTTTTGTGGGGAATGCTTAGGCATGATTATTTAGAATAGAATGTCGAAGAAACGGAGTGTATAAAGCACTAAAAAAGTGCTTAAAATCGAAATCCTAATTCGGAAACCCCAAACCGGGACGTTTGAAACACGTGCTAAAAAATTGAGTAACTGGCCATGTTTTAAGAACCTTTTGTGGGGAATGATTAGGCATGATGATTTATAAGAGAATTTCGAAGAAACTGAGTGTATAAAGAAGTAAAAAAGTGCTTAAAATCAAAACCCTGATTCGCATGCCCCAAACCGGGACGTTTGAAACTCGTGCTAAAAAACCGAGTAACTGTCCATGTTTTAAGAAACTTTTGTGGGGAATGCTTAGGCATGATGATTTAGAATAGAATGTCGAAGAAACGGAGTGTATAAAGCACTAAAAAAGTGCTTAAAATCGAAATCCTAATTCGGAAACCCCAAACCGGGACGTTTGAAACACGTGCTAAAAAATTGAGTAACTGGCCATGTTTTAAGAACCTTTTGTGGGGAATGATTAGGCATGATGATTTATAAGAGAATTTCGAAGAAACTGAGTGTATAAAAAAGTAAAAAAGTGCTTAAAATCAAAACCCTGATTCGCATGCCCCAAACCGGGACGTTTGAAACTCGTGCTAAAAAACCGAGTAACTGTCCATGTTTTAAGAAACTTTAGGGGCGAATGATTAGGCATGATGATTTAGAAGAGAATGTCGGATAAACCGAGTGTATAAAGAAGTAAGAAGTGCTTCAAATCGAAATCCTAATTTGGAAACCCCAAACCGGGACGTTTGAAACACGTGCTAAAAACCTTATTAATTGTCCATGTTTTAAGAACTTTTTTGGGGAATGATTAGGCATGACGATTTAGAATAGAATGTCGAAGAAATTGAGGGTGTAAAGCAGTAAAAAAGTGCTTAAAATCCAAACCCCAATTCAGAAACCCCAAACCGGGACGTTTGAAAAACGTGCTAAAAAAACCGAGTAACTGTCCATGTTTTAATAAACTTTTGTGGGGAATGCTTAGGCATGATGATTTAGAATAGAATGTCGAAGAAATGGAGTGTATAAAGCACTAAAAAAGGGCTTCAAATCGAAACTCTAATTCGGAAACCCCAAACCGGGACGTTTGAAACACGTGCTATAAAAACAGATAAACTGTCCATGTTTTTCAAAATTTTTGTGAGGAATAATTAGGCATGATGATTAAGAATAGAATGTCGAAGAAACGGAGTGTATAAATCACTAAAAAAGTGCTTAAAATTTAAACCCTAATTCGGAAACCCCAAACCGGGACGTTTGAAACAGGTGCTAAAAAACTGAGTAACTGTCCATGTTTTAAGAACCTTTTGTGGGGAATGATTAGGCATGATGATTTATAAGAGAATGTCGAAGAAACCGAGTGTATAAAGAAGTAAAAAAGTGCTTAAAATCGAAACCCTGATTCGGAAACCCCAAACCGGGACGTTTGAAACACGTGCTAAAAAACCGAGTAACTGTCCATGTTTTAAGAAACTTTTGTGGGGAATGCTTAGGCATGATTATTTAGAATAGAATGTCGAAGAAACGGAGTGTATAAAGCACTAAAAAAGTGCTTAAAATCGAAATCCTAATTCGGAAACCCCAAACCGGGACGTTTGAAACACGTGCTAAAAAATTGAGTAACTGGCCATGTTTTAAGAACCTTTTGTGGGGAATGATTAGGCATGATGATTTATAAGAGAATTTCGAAGAAACTGAGTGTATAAAGAAGTAAAAAAGTGCTTAAAATCAAAACCCTGATTCGCATGCCCCAAACCGGGACGTTTGAAACTCGTGCTAAAAAACCGAGTAACTGTCCATGTTTTAAGAAACTTTTGTGGGGAATGCTTAGGCATGATGATTTAGAATAGAATGTCGAAGAAACGGAGTGTATAAAGCACTAAAAAAGTGCTTAAAATCGAAATCCTAATTCGGAAACCCCAAACCGGGACGTTTGAAACACGTGCTAAAAAATTGAGTAACTGGCCATGTTTTAAGAACCTTTTGTGGGGAATGATTAGGCATGATGATTTATAAGAGAATTTCGAAGAAACTGAGTGTATAAAAAAGTAAAAAAGTGCTTAAAATCAAAACCCTGATTCGCATGCCCCAAACCGGGACGTTTGAAACTCGTGCTAAAAAACCGAGTAACTGTCCATGTTTTAAGAAACTTTAGGGGCGAATGATTAGGCATGATGATTTAGAAGAGAATGTCGGATAAACCGAGTGTATAAAGAAGTAAGAAGTGCTTCAAATCGAAATCCTAATTTGGAAACCCCAAACCGGGACGTTTGAAACACGTGCTAAAAACCTTATTAATTGTCCATGTTTTAAGAACTTTTTTGGGGAATGATTAGGCATGACGATTTAGAATAGAATGTCGAAGAAATGGAGGGTGTAAAGCAGTAAAAAAGTGCTTAAAATCCAAACCCCAATTCAGAAACCCCAAACCGGGACGTTTGAAAAACGTGCTAAAAAAACCGAGTAACTGTCCATGTTTTAATAAACTTTTGTGGGGAATGCTTAGGCATGATGATTTAGAATAGAATGTCGAAGAAATGGAGTGTATAAAGCACTAAAAAAGGGCTTCAAATCGAAACCCTAATTCGGAAACCCCAAACCGGGACGTTTGAAACACGTGCTATAAAAACAGATAAACTGTCCATGTTTTTCAAAATTTTTGTGAGGAATAATTAGGCATGATGATTAAGAATAGAATGTCGAAGAAACGGAGTGTATAAATCACTAAAAAAGTGCTTAAAATTTAAACCCTAATTCGGAAACCCATAACCGGGACGTTTGAAACAGGTGCTAAAAAACTGAGTAACTGTCCATGTTTTAAGAACCTTTTGTGGGGAATGATTAGGCATGATGATTTATAAGAGAATGTCGAAGAAACCGAGTGTATAAAGAAGTAAAAAAGTGCTTAAAATCGAAACCCTGATTCGGAAACCCCAAACCGGGACGTTTGAAACACGTGCTAAAAAACCGAGTAACTGTCCATGTTTTAAGAAACTTTTGTGGGGAATGCTTAGGCATGATGATTTAGAATAGAATGTCGAAGAAACGAAGTGTATAAAGCGCTAAAAAAGTGCTTAAAATCGAAATCCTAATTCGGAAACCCCAAACCGGGACGTTTGAAACACGTGCTAAAAAATTGAGTAACTGGCCATGTTTTAAGAACCTTTTGTGGGGAATGATTAGGCATGATGATTTATAAGAGAATTTCGAAGAAACTGAGTGTATAAAGAAGTAAAAAAGTGCTTAAAATCAAAACCCTGATTCGCATGCCCCAAACCGGGACGTTTGAAACTCGTGCTAAAAAACCGAGTAACTGTCCATGTTTTAAGAAACTTTAGGGGCGAATGATTAGGCATGATGATTTAGAAGAGAATGTCGGATAAACCGAGTGTATAAAGAAGTAAGAAGTGCTTGAAATCGAAATCCTAATTTGGAAACCCCAAACCGGGACGTTTGAAACACGTGCTAAAAACCTTATTAATTGTCCATGTTTTAAGAACTTTTTTGGGGAATGATTAGGCATGACGATTTAGAATAGAATGTCGAAGAAATGGAGGGTGTAAAGCAGTAAAAAAGTGCTTAAAATCCAAACCCCAATTCAGAAACCCCAAACCGGGACGTTTGAAAAACGTGCTAAAAAAACCGAGTAACTGTCCATGTTTTAATAAACTTTTGTGGGGAATGCTTAGGCATGATGATTTAGAATAGAATGTCGAAGAAATGGAGTGTATAAAGCACTAAAAAAGGGCTTCAAATCGAAACCCTAATTCGGAAACCCCAAACCGGGACGTTTGAAACACGTGCTATAAAAACAGATAAACTGTCCATGTTTTTCAAAATTTTTGTGAGGAATAATTAGGCATGATGATTAAGAATAGAATGTCGAAGAAACGGAGTGTATAAATCACTAAAAAAGTGCTTAAAATTTAAACCCTAATTCGGAAACCCCAAACCGGGACGTTTGAAACAGGTGCTAAAAAACTGAGTAACTGTCCATGTTTTAAGAACCTTTTGTGGGGAATGATTAGGCATGATGATTTATAAGAGAATGTCGAAGAAACCGAGTGTATAAAGAAGTAAAAAAGTGCTTAAAATCGAAACCCTGATTCGGAAACCCCAAACCGGGACGTTTGAAACACGTGCTAAAAAACCGAGTAACTGTCCATGTTTTAAGAAACTTTTGTGGGGAATGCTTAGGCATGATTATTTAGAATAGAATGTCGAAGAAACGGAGTGTATAAAGCACTAAAAAAGTGCTTAAAATCGAAATCCTAATTCGGAAACCCCAAACCGGGACGTTTGAAACACGTGCTAAAAAATTGAGTAACTGGCCATGTTTTAAGAACCTTTTGTGGGGAATGATTAGGCATGATGATTTATAAGAGAATTTCGAAGAAACTGAGTGTATAAAGAAGTAAAAAAGTGCTTAAAATCAAAACCCTGATTCGCATGCCCCAAACCGGGACGTTTGAAACTCGTGCTAAAAAACCGAGTAACTGTCCATGTTTTAAGAAACTTTAGGGGCGAATGATTAGGCATGATGATTTAGAAGAGAATGTCGGATAAACCGAGTGTATAAAGAAGTAAGAAGTGCTTGAAATCGAAATCCTAATTTGGAAACCCCAAACCGGGACGTTTGAAACACGTGCTAAAAACCTTATTAATTGTCCATGTTTTAAGAACTTTTTTGGGGAATGATTAGGCATGACGATTTAGAATAGAATGTCGAAGAAATGGAGGGTGTAAAGCAGTAAAAAAGTGCTTAAAATCCAAACCCCAATTCAGAAACCCCAAACCGGGACGTTTGAAAAACGTGCTAAAAAAACCGAGTAACTGTCCATGTTTTAATAAACTTTTGTGGGGAATGCTTAGGCATGATGATTTAGAATAGAATGTCGAAGAAATGGAGTGTATAAAGCACTAAAAAAGGGCTTCAAATCGAAACCCTAATTCGGAAACCCCAAACCGGGACGTTTGAAACACGTGCTATAAAAACAGATAAACTGTCCATGTTTTTCAAAATTTTTGTGAGGAATAATTAGGCATGATGATTAAGAATAGAATGTCGAAGAAACGGAGTGTATAAATCACTAAAAAAGTGCTTAAAATTTAAACCCTAATTCGGAAACCCCAAACCGGGACGTTTGAAACAGGTGCTAAAAAACTGAGTAACTGTCCATGTTTTAAGAACCTTTTGTGGGGAATGATTAGGCATGATGATTTATAAGAGAATGTCGAAGAAACCGAGTGTATAAAGAAGTAAAAAAGTGCTTAAAATCGAAACCCTGATTCGGAAACCCCAAACCGGGACGTTTGAAACACGTGCAAAAAAACTGAGTAACTGCCCATGTTTGAATAAACTTTTGTGGGGAATGCTTAGGCATGATGATTTAGAATATTATGTCGAAGAAACGAAGTGTATAAAGCACTAAAAAAGTGCTTAAAATCGAAATCCTAATTCGGAAACCCCAAACCGGGACGTTTGAAACTCGTGCTAAAAAACCGAGTAACTGTCCATGTTTTAAGAACCTTTTGTGGGGAATGATTAGGCATGATGATTTATAAGAGAATTTCGAAGAAACTTTAGGGGCGAATGATTAGGCATGATGATTTAGAAGAGAATGTCGGATAAACCGAGTGTATAAAGAAGTAAGAAGTGCTTGAAATCGAAATCCTAATTTGGAAACCCCAAACCGGGACGTTTGAAACACGTGCTAAAAACCTTATTAATTGTCCATGTTTTAAGAACTTTTTTGGGGAATGATTAGGCATGACGATTTAGAATAGAATGTCGAAGAAATGGAGGGTGTAAAGCAGTAAAAAAGTGCTTAAAATCCAAACCCCAATTCAGAAACCCCAAACCGGGACGTTTGAAAAACGTGCTAAAAAAACCGAGTAACTGTCCATGTTTTAATAAACTTTTGTGGGGAATGCTTAGGCATGATGATTTAGAATAGAATGTCGAAGAAATGGAGTGTATAAAGCACTAAAAAAGGGCATCAAATCGAAACCCTAATTCGGAAACCCCAAACCGGGACGTTTGAAACACGTGCTATAAAAACAGATAAACTGTCCATGTTTTTCAAAATTTTTGTGAGGAATAATTAGGCATGATGATTAAGAATAGAATGTCGAAGAAACGGAGTGTATAAATCACTAAAAAAGTGCTTAAAATTTAAACCCTAATTCGGAAACCCATAACCGGGACGTTTGAAACAGGTGCTAAAAAACTGAGTAACTGTCCATGTTTTAAGAACCTTTTGTGGGGAATGATTAGGCATGATGATTTATAAGAGAATGTCGAAGAAACCGAGTGTATAAAGAAGTAAAAAAGTGCTTAAAATCGAAACCCTGATTCGGAAACCCCAAACCGGGACGTTTGAAACACGTGCTAAAAAACCGAGTAACTGTCCATGTTTTAAGAAACTTTTGTGGGGAATGCTTAGGCATGATGATTTAGAATAGAATGTCGAAGAAACGAAGTGTATAAAGCGCTAAAAAAGTGCTTAAAATCGAAATCCTAATTCGGAAACCCCAAACCGGGACGTTTGAAACACGTGCTAAAAAATTGAGTAACTGGCCATGTTTTAAGAACCTTTTGTGGGGAATGATTAGGCATGATGATTTATAAGAGAATTTCGAAGAAACTGAGTGTATAAAGAAGTAAAAAAGTGCTTAAAATCAAAACCCTGATTCGCATGCCCCAAACCGGGACGTTTGAAACTCGTGCTAAAAAACCGAGTAACTGTCCATGTTTTAAGAAACTTTAGGGGCGAATGATTAGGCATGATGATTTAGAAGAGAATGTCGGATAAACCGAGTGTATAAAGAAGTAAGAAGTGCTTCAAATCGAAATCCTAATTTGGAAACCCCAAACCGGGACGTTTGAAACACGTGCTAAAAACCTTATTAATTGTCCATGTTTTAAGAACTTTTTTGGGGAATGATTAGGCATGACGATTTAGAATAGAATGTCGAAGAAATGGAGGGTGTAAAGCAGTAAAAAAGTGCTTAAAATCCAAACCCCAATTCAGAAACCCCAAACCGGGACGTTTGAAAAACGTGCTAAAAAAACCGAGTAACTGTCCATGTTTTAATAAACTTTTGTGGGGAATGCTTAGGCATGATGATTTAGAATAGAATGTCGAAGAAATGGAGTGTATAAAGCACTAAAAAAGGGCTTCAAATCGAAACCCTAATTCGGAAACCCCAAACCGGGACGTTTGAAACACGTGCTATAAAAACAGATAAACTGTCCATGTTTTTCAAAATTTTTGTGAGGAATAATTAGGCATGATGATTAAGAATAGAATGTCGAAGAAACGGAGTGTATAAATCACTAAAAAAGTGCTTAAAATTTAAACCCTAATTCGGAAACCCCAAACCGGGACGTTTGAAACAGGTGCTAAAAAACTGAGTAACTGTCCATGTTTTAAGAACCTTTTGTGGGGAATGATTAGGCATGATGATTTATAAGAGAATGTCGAAGAAACCGAGTGTATAAAGAAGTAAAAAAGTGCTTAAAATCGAAACCCTGATTCGGAAACCCCAAACCGGGACGTTTGAAACACGTGCAAAAAAACTGAGTAACTGCCCATGTTTGAATAAACTTTTGTGGGGAATGCTTAGGCATGATGATTTAGAATATTATGTCGAAGAAACGAAGTGTATAAAGCACTAAAAAAGTGCTTAAAATCGAAATCCTAATTCGGAAACCCCAAACCGGGACGTTTGAAACTCGTGCTAAAAAACTGAGTAACTGTCCATGTTTTAAGAACCTTTTGTGGGGAATGATTAGGCATGATGATTTATAAGAGAATTTCGAAGAAACTTTAGGGGCGAATGATTAGGCATGATGATTTAGAAGAGAATGTCGGATAAACCGAGTGTATAAAGAAGTAAGAAGTGCTTGAAATCGAAATCCTAATTTGGAAACCCCAAACCGGGACGTTTGAAACACGTGCTAAAAACCTTATTAATTGTCCATGTTTTAAGAACTTTTTTGGGGAATGATTAGGCATGACGATTTAGAATAGAATGTCGAAGAAATGGAGGGTGTAAAGCAGTAAAAAAGTGCTTAAAATCCAAACCCCAATTCAGAAACCCCAAACCGGGACGTTTGAAAAACGTGCTAAAAAAACCGAGTAACTGTCCATGTTTTAATAAACTTTTGTGGGGAATGCTTAGGCATGATGATTTAGAATAGAATGTCGAAGAAATGGAGTGTATAAAGCACTAAAAAAGGGCTTCAAATCGAAACCCTAATTCGGAAACCCCAAACCGGGACGTTTGAAACACGTGCTATAGAAACAGATAAACTGTCCATGTTTTTCAAAATTTTTGTGAGGAATAATTAGGCATGATGATTAAGAATAGAATGTCGAAGAAACGGAGTGTATAAATCACTAAAAAAGTTCTTAAAATTTAAACCCTAATTCGGAAACCCATAACCGGGACGTTTGAAACAGGTGCTAAAAAACTGAGTAACTGTCCATGTTTTAAGAACCTTTTGTGGGGAATGTTAGGCATGATGATTTATAAGAGAATGTCGAAGAAACCGAGTGTATAAAGAAGTAAACAAGTGCTTAAAATCGAAACCCTGATTTGGAAACCCCAAACCGGGACGTTTGAAACACGTGCTAAAAAACCGAGTAACTGTCCATGTTTTAAGAAACTTTTGTGGGGAATGCTTAGGCATGATGATTTAGAATAGAATGTCGAAGAAACGAAGTGTATAAAGCACTAAAAAAGTGCTTAAAAACGAAATCCTAATTCGGAAACCCCAAACCGGGACGTTTGAAACACGTGCTAAAAAATTGAGTAACTGGCCATGTTTTAAGAACCTTTTGTGGGGAATGATTAGGCATGATGATTTATAAGAGAATTTCGAAGAAACTGAGTGTATAAAGAAGTAAAAAAGTGCTTAAAATCAAAACCCTGATTCGCATGCCCCAAACCGGGACGTTTGAAACTCGTGCTAAAAAACCGAGTAACTGTCCATGTTTTAAGAAACTTTAGGGGCGAATGATTAGGCATGATGATTTAGAAGAGAATGTCGGATAAACCGAGTGTATAAAGAAGTAAGAAGTGCTTCAAATCGAAATCCTAATTTGGAAACCCCAAACCGGGACGTTTGAAACACGTGCTAAAAACCTTATTAATTGTCCATGTTTTAAGAACTTTTTTGGGGAATGATTAGGCATGACGATTTAGAATAGAATGTCGAAGAAATGGAGCGTGTAAAGCAGTAAAAAAGTGCTTAAAATCCAAACCCCAATTCAGAAACCCCAAACCGGGACGTTTGAAAAACGTGCTAAAAAAACCGAGTAACTGTCCATGTTTTAATAAACTTTTGTGGGGAATGCTTAGGCATGATGATTTAGAATAGAATGTCGAAGAAATGGAGTGTATAAAGCACTAAAAAAGGGCTTCAAATCGAAACCCTAATTCGGAAACCCCAAACCGGGACGTTGAATCACGTGCTATAAAAACAGATAAACTGTCCATGTTTTTCAAAATTTTTGTGAGGAATAATTAGGCATGATGATTAAGAATAGAATGTCGAAGAAACGGAGTGTATAAATCACTAAAAAAGTGCTTAAAATTTAAACCCTAATTCGGAAACCACAAACCGGGACGTTTGAAACAGGTGCTAAAAAACTGAGTAACTGTCCATGTTTTAAGAACCTTTTGTGGGGAATGATTAGGCATGATGATTTATAAGAGAATGTCGAAGAAACCGAGTGTATAAAGAAGTAAACAAGTGCTTAAAATCAAAACCCTAATTCGGAAACCCCAAACCGGGACGTTTGAAACACGTGCTAAAAAACCGAGTAACTGTCCATGTTTTAAGAAACTTTTGTGGGGAATGCTTAGGCATGATGATTTAGAATAGAATGTCGAAGAAACGAAGTGTATAAAGCACTAAAAAAGTGCTTAAAAACGAAATCCTAATTCGGAAACCCCAAACCGGGACGTTTGAAACACGTGCTAAAAAATTGAGTAACTGGCCATGTTTTAAGAACCTTTTGTGGGGAATGATTAGGCATGATGATTTATAAGAGAATTTCGAAGAAACTGAGTGTATAAAGAAGTAAAAAAGTGCTTAAAATCAAAACCCTGATTCGCATGCCCCAAACCGGGACGTTTGAAACTCGTGCTAAAAAACCGAGTAACTGTCCATGTTTTAAGAAACTTTAGGGGCGAATGATTAGGCATGATGATTTAGAAGAGAATGTCGGATAAACCGAGTGTATAAAGAAGTAAGAAGTGCTTCAAATCGAAATCCTAATTTGGAAACCCCAAACCGGGACGTTTGAAACACGTGCTAAAAACCTTATTAATTGTCCATGTTTTAAGAACTTTTTTGGGGAATGATTAGGCATGACGATTTAGAATAGAATGTCGAAGAAATGGAGCGTGTAAAGCAGTAAAAAAGTGCTTAAAATCCAAACCCCAATTCAGAAACCCCAAACCGGGACGTTTGAAAAACGTGCTAAAAAAACCGAGTAACTGTCCATGTTTTAATAAACTTTTGTGGGGAATGCTTAGGCATGATGATTTAGAATAGAATGTCGAAGAAATGGAGTGTATAAAGCACTAAAAAAGGGCTTCAAATCGAAACCCTAATTCGGAAACTCCAAACCGGGACGTTGAATCACGTGCTATAAAAACAGATAAACTGTCCATGTTTTTCAAAATTTTTGTGAGGAATAATTAGGCATGATGATTAAGAATAGAATGTCGAAGAAACGGAGTGTATAAATCACTAAAAAAGTGCTTAAAATTTAAACCCTAATTCGGAAACCACAAACCGGGACGTTTGAAACAGGTGCTAAAAAACTGAGTAACTGTCCATGTTTTAAGAACCTTTTGTGGGGAATGATTAGGCATGATGATTTATAAGAGAATGTCGAAGAAACCGAGTGTATAAAGAAGTAAAAAAGTGCTTAAAATCGAAACCCTAATTCGGAAACCCCAAACCGGGACGTTTGAAACACGTGCTAAAAAACCGAGTAACTGTCCATGTTTTAAGAAACTTTTGTGGGGAATGCTTAGGCATGATGATTTAGAATAGAATGTCGAAGAAACGGAGTGTATAAAGCACTAAAACAGTGCTTAAAATCGAAATCCTAATTCGGAAACCCCAAACCGGGACGTTTGAAACACGTGCTAAAAACCTTATTAATTGTCCATGTTTTAAGAACTTTTTTGGGGAATGATTAGGCATGACGATTTAGAATAGAATGTCGAAGAAATGGAGGGTATAAAGCAGTAAAAAAGTGCTTAAAATCCAAACCTCAATTCAGAAACCCCAAACCGGGACGTTTGAAAAACGTGCTAAAAAACCGAGTAACTGTCCATGTTTTAATAAACTTTTGTGGGAAATGCATAGGCATGATGATTTAGAATAGAATGTCGAAGAAATGGAGTGTATAAAGCACTAAAAAAGGGCTTCAAATCGAAACCCTAATTCGGAAACCCCAAACCGGGACGTTTGAAACACGTGCTATAAAAACAGATAAACTGTCCATGTTTTTCAAAATTTTTGTGAGGAATAATTAGGCATGATGATTAAGAATAGAATGTCGAAGAAACGGAGTGTATAAATCACTAAAAAAGTGCATAAAATTTAAACCCTAATTCGGAAACCCCAAACCGGGACGTTTGAAACAGGTGCTAAAAAACTGAGTAACTGTCCATGTTTTAAGAACCTTTTGTGGGGAATGATTAGGAATGATGATTTATAAGAGAATGTCGAAGAAACCGAGTGTATAAAGAAGTAAAAAAGTGCTTAAAATCGAAACCCTTATTCGGAAACCCCAAACCGGGACGTTTGAAACACGTGCTAAAAAACCGAGTAACTGTCCATGTTTTAAGAAACTTTTGTGGGGAATGCTTAAGCATGATGATTTAGAATAGAATGTCGAAGAAACGAAGTGTATAAAGCACTAAAAAAGTGCTTAAAATCGAAATCCTAATTCGGAAACCCCAAACCGGGACGTTTGAAACACGTGCTAAAAAATTGAGTAACTTGCCATGTTTTAAGAACCTTTTGTGGGGAATGATTAGGCATGATGATTTATAAGAGAATTTCGAAGAAACTGAGTGTATAAAGAAGTAAAAAAGTGCTTAAAATCAAAACCCTGATTCGCATGCCCCAAACCGGGACGTTTGAAACTCGTGCTAAAAAACCGAGTAACTGTCCATGTTTTAAGAAACTTTAGGGGCGAATGATTAGGCATGATGATTTAGAAGAGAATGTCGGATAAACCGAGTGTATAAAGAAGTAAGAAGTGCTTCAAATCGAAATCCTAATTTGGAAACCCCAAACCGGGACGTTTGAAACACGTGCTAAAAACCTTATTAATTGTCCATGTTTTAAGAACTTTTTTGGGGAATGATTAGGCATGACGATTTAGAATAGAATGTCGAAGAAATGGAGCGTGTAAAGCAGTAAAAAAGTGCTTAAAATCCAAACCCCAATTCAGAAACCCCAAACCAGGACGTTTGAAAAACGTGCTAAAAAAACCGAGTAACTGTCCATGTTTTAATAAACTTTTGTGAAGAATGCTTAGGCATGATGATTTAGAATAGAATGTCGAAGAAATGGAGTGTATAAAGCACTAAAAAAGGGCTTCAAATCGAAACCCTAATTCGGAAACCCCAAACCGGGACGTTTGAAACACGTGCTATAAAAACAGATAAACTGTCCATGTTTTTCAAAATTTTTGTGAGGAATAATTAGGCATGATGATTAAGAATAGAATGTCAAAGAAACAGAGTGTATAAATCACTAAAAAAGTGCTTAAAATTTAAACCCTAATTCGGAAACCCCAAACCGGGACGTTTGAAACAGGTGCTAAAAAACTGAGTAACTGTCCATGTTTTAAGAACCTTTTGTGGGGAATGATTAGGCATGATGATTTATAAGAGAATGTCGAAGAAACCGAGTGTATAAAGAAGTAAAAAAGTGCTTAAAATCGAAACCCTGATTCGGAAACCCCAAACCGGGACGTTTGAAACACGTGCAAAAAAACTGAGTAACTGCCCATGTTTGAAGAAACTTTTGTGCGGAATGCTTAGGCATGATGATTTAGAATAGAATGTCGAAGAAACGAAGTGTATAAAGCACTAAAAAAGTGCTTAAAATCGAAATCCTAATTCGGAAACCCCAAACCGGGACGTTTGAAACACGTGCTAAAAAATTGAGTAACTGGCCATGTTTTAAGAACCTTTTGTGGGGAATGATTAGGCATGATGATTTATAAGAGAATTTCGAAGAAACTGAGTGTATAAAGAAGTAAAAAAGTGCTTAAAATCAAAACCCTGATTCGCATGCCCCAAACCGGGACGTTTGAAACTCGTGCTAAAAAACCGAGTAACTGTCCATGTTTTAAGAAACTTTAGGGGCGAATGATTAGGCATGATGATTTAGAAGAGAATGTCGGATAAACCGAGTGTATAAAGAAGTAAGAAGTGCTTCAAATCGAAATCCTAATTTGGAAACCCCAAACCGGGACGTTTGAAACACGTGCTAAAAACCTTATTAATTGTCCATGTTTTAAGAACTTTTTTGGGGAATGATTAGGCATGACGATTTAGAATAGAATGTCGAAGAAATGGAGGGTGTAAAGCAGTAAAAAAGTGCTTAAAATCCAAACCCCAATTCAGAAACCCCAAACCGGGACGTTTGAAAAACGTGCTAAAAAAACCGAGTAACTGTCCATGTTTTAATAAACTTTTGTGGGGAATGCTTAGGCATGATGATTTAGAATAGAATGTCGAAGAAATGGAGTGTATAAAGCACTAAAAAAGGGCTTCAAATCGAAACCCTAATTCGGAAACCCCAAACCGGGACGTTTGAAACACGTGCTATAAAAACAGATAAACTGTCCATGTTTTTCAAAATTTTTGTGAGGAATAATTAGGCATGATGATTAAGAATAGAATGTCGAAGAAACGGAGTGTATAAATCACTAAAAAAGTGCTTAAAATTTAAACCCTAATTCGGAAACCCCAAACCGGGACGTTTGAAACAGGTGCTAAAAAACTGAGTAACTGTCCATGTTTTAAGAACCTTTTGTGGGGAATGATTAGGCATGATGATTTATAAGAGAATGTCGAAGAAACCGAGTGTATAAAGAAGTAAAAAAGTGCTTAAAATCGAAACCCTGATTCGGAAACCCCAAACCGGGACGTTTGAAACACGTGCTAAAAAACCGAGTAACTGTCCATGTTTTAAGAAACTTTTGTGGGGAATGCTTAGGCATGATGATTTAGAATAGAATGTCGAAGAAACGAAGTGTATAAAGCACTAAAAAAGTGCTTAAAATCGAAATCCTAATTCGGAAACCCCAAACCGGGACGTTTGAAACACGTGCTAAAAAATTGAGTAACTGGCCATGTTTCAAGAACCTTTTGTGGGGAATGATTAGGCATGATGATTTATAAGAGAATTTCAAAGAAACTGAGTGTATAAAGAAGTAAAAAAGTGCTTAAAATCAAAACCCTGATTCGCATGCCCCAAACCGGGACGTTTGAAACTCGTGCTAAAAAACCGAGTAACTGTCCATGTTTTAAGAAACTTTAGGGGCGAATGATTAGGCATGATGATTTAGAAGAGAATGTCGGATAAACCGAGTGTATAAAGAAGTAAGAAGTGCTTCAAATCGAAATCCTAATTTGGAAACCCCAAACCGGGACGTTTGAAACACGTGCTAAAAACCTTATTAATTGTCCATGTTTTAAGAACTTTTTTGGGGAATGATTAGGCATGACGATTTAGAATAGAATGTCGAAGAAATGGAGGGTGTAAAGCAGTAAAAAAGTGCTTAAAATCCAAACCCCAATTCAGAAACCCCAAACCGGGACGTTTGAAAAACGTGCTAAAAAAACCGAGTAACTGTCCATGTTTTAATAAACTTTTGTGGGGAATGCTTAGGCATGATGATTTAGAATAGAATGTCGAAGAAATGGAGTGTATAAAGCACTAAAAAAGGGCTTCAAATCGAAACCCTAATTCGGAAACCCCAAACCGGGACGTTTGAAACACGTGCTATAAAAACAGATAAACTGTCCATGTTTTTCAAAATTTTTGTGAGGAATAATTAGGCATGATGATTAAGAATAGAATGTCGAAGAAACGGAGTGTATAAATCACTAAAAAAGTGCTTAAAATTTAAACCCTAATTCGGAAACTTCAAACCGGGACGTTTGAAACAGGTGCTAAAAAACTGAGTAACTGTCCATGTTTTAAGAACCTTTTGTGGGGAATGATTAGGCATGATGATTTATAAGAGAATGTCGAAGAAACCGAGTGTATAAAGAAGTAAAAAAGTGCTTAAAATCGAAACCCTGATTCGGAAACCCCAAACCGGGACGTTTGAAACACGTGCTAAAAAACCGAGTAACTGTCCATGTTTTAAGAAACGTTTTTGGGGAATGCTTAGGCATGATGATTTAGAATAGAATGTCGAAGAAACGGAGTGTATAAAGCACTAAAAAAGTACTTAAAATCGAAATCCTAATTCGGAAACCCCAAACCGGGACGTTTGAAACACGTGCTAAAAAATTGAGTAACTGGCCATGTTTTAAGAACCTTTTGTGGGGAATGATTAGGCATGATGATTTATAAGAGAATTTCGAAGAAACTGAGTGTATAAAGAAGTAAAAAAGTGCTTAAAATCAAAACCCTGATTCGCATGCCCCAAACCGGGACGTTTGAAACTCGTGCTAAAAAACCGAGTAACTGTCCATGTTTTAAGAAACTTTAGGGGCGAATGATTAGGCATGATGATTTAGAAGAGAATGTCGGATAAACCGAGTGTATAAAGAAGTAAGAAGTGCTTCAAATCGAAATCCTAATTTGGAAACCCCAAACCGGGACGTTTGAAACACGTGCTAAAAACCTTATTAATTGTCCATGTTTTAAGAACTTTTTTGGGGAATGATTAGGCATGACGATTTAGAATAGAATGTCGAAGAAATGGAGGGTGTAAAGCAGTAAAAAAGTGCTTAAAATCCAAACCCCAATTCAGAAACCCCAAACCGGGACGTTTGAAAAACGTGCTAAAAAAACCGAGTAACTGTCCATGTTTTAATAAACTTTTGTGGGGAATGCTTAGGCATGATGATTTAGAATAGAATGTAGAAGAAATGGAGTGTATAAAGCACTAAAAAAGGGCTTCAAATCGAAACCCTAATTCGGAAACCCCAAACCGGGACGTTTGAAACACGTGCTATAAAAACAGATAAACTGTCCATGTTTTTCAAAATTTTTGTGAGGAATAATTAGGCATGATGATTAAGAATAGAATGTCGAAGAAACGGAGTGTATAAATCACTAAAAAAGTGCTTAAAATTTAAACCCTAATTCGGAAACCCCAAACCGGGACGTTTGAAACAGGTGCTAAAAAACTGAGTAACTGTCCATGTTTTAAGAACCTTTTGTGGGGAATGATTAAGCATGATGATTTATAAGAGAATGTCGAAGAAACCGAGTGTATAAAGAAGTAAAAAAGTGCTTAAAATCGAAACCCTAATTCGGAAACCCCAAACCGGGACGTTTGAAACACGTGCTAAAAAACCGAGTAACTGTCCATGTTTTAAGAAACTTTAGGGGCGAATGATTAGGCATGATGATTTAGAAGAGAATGTCGGATAAACCGAGTGTATAAAGAAGTAAGAAGTGCTTCAAATCGAAATCCTAATTTGGAAACCCCAAACCGGGACGTTTGAAACACGTGCTAAAAACCTTATTAATTGTCCATGTTTTAAGAACTTTTTTGGGGAATGATTAGGCATGACGATTTAGAATAGAATGTCGAAGAAATGGAGGGTGTAAAGCAGTAAAAAAGTGCTTAAAATCCAAACCCCAATTCAGAAACCCCAAACCGGGACGTTTGAAAAACGTGCTAAAAAAACCGAGTAACTGTCCATGTTTTAATAAACTTTTGTGGGGAATGCTTAGGCATGATGATTTAGAATAGAATGTCGAAGAAATGGAGTGTATAAAGCACTAAAAAAGGGCTTCAAATCGAAACCCTAATTCGGAAACCCCAAACCGGGACGTTTGAAACACGTGCTATAAAAACAGATAAACTGTCCATGTTTTTCAAAATTTTTGTGAGGAATAATTAGGCATGATGATTAAGAATAGAATGTCGAAGAAACGGAGTGTATAAATCACTAAAAAAGTGCTTAAAATTTAAACCCTAATTCGGAAACCCCAAACCGGGACGTTTGAAACAGGTGCTAAAAAACTGAGTAACTGTCCATGTTTTAAGAACCTTTTGTGGGGAATGATTAGGCATGATGATTTATAAGAGAATGTCGAAGAAACCGAGTGTATAAAGAAGTAAAAAAGTGCTTAAAATCGAAACCCTGATTCGGAAACCCCAAACCGGGACGTTTGAAACACGTGCAAAAAAACTGAGTAACTGCCCATGTTTGAAGAAACTTTTGTGCGGAATGCTTAGGCATGATGATTTAGAATAGAATGTCGAAGAAACGAAGTGTATAAAGCACTAAAAAAGTGCTTAAAATCGAAATCCTAATTCGGAAACCCCAAACCGGGACGTTTGAAACACGTGCTAAAAAATTGAGTAACTGGCCATGTTTTAAGAACCTTTTGTGGGGAATGATTAGGCATGATGATTTATAAGAGAATTTCGAAGAAACTGAGTGTATAAAGAAGTAAAAAAGTGCTTAAAATCAAAACCCTGATTCGCATGCCCCAAACCGGGACGTTTGAAACTCGTGCTAAAAAACCGAGTAACTGTCCATGTTTTAAGAAACTTTAGGGGCGAATGATTAGGCATGATGATTTAGAAGAGAATGTCGGATAAACCGAGTGTATAAAGAAGTAAGAAGTGCTTCAAATCGAAATCCTAATTTGGAAACCCCAAACCGGGACGTTTGAAACACGTGCTAAAAACCTTATTAATTGTCCATGTTTTAAGAACTTTTTTGGGGAATGATTAGGCATGACGATTTAGAATAGAATGTCGAAGAAATGGAGGGTGTAAAGCAGTAAAAAAGTGCTTAAAATCCAAACCCCAATTCAGAAACCCCAAACCGGGACGTTTGAAAAACGTGCTAAAAAAACCGAGTAACTGTCCATGTTTTAATAAACTTTTGTGGGGAATGCTTAGGCATGATGATTTAGAATAGAATGTCGAAGAAATGGAGTGTATAAAGCACTAAAAAAGGGCTTCAAATCGAAACCCTAATTCGGAAACCCCAAACCGGGACGTTTGAAACACGTGCTATAAAAACAGATAAACTGTCCATGTTTTTCAAAATTTTTGTGAGGAATAATTAGGCATGATGATTAAGAATAGAATGTCGAAGAAACGGAGTGTATAAATCACTAAAAAAGTGCTTAAAATTTAAACCCTAATTCGGAAACTTCAAACCGGGACGTTTGAAACAGGTGCTAAAAAACTGAGTAACTGTCCATGTTTTAAGAACCTTTTGTGGGGAATGATTAGGCATGATGATTTATAAGAGAATGTCGAAGAAACCGAGTGTATAAAGAAGTAAAAAAGTGCTTAAAATCGAAACCCTGATTCGGAAACCCCAAACCGGGACGTTTGAAACACGTGCTAAAAAACCGAGTAACTGTCCATGTTTTAAGAAACGTTTTTGGGGAATGCTTAGGCATGATGATTTAGAATAGAATGTCGAAGAAACGGAGTGTATAAAGCACTAAAAAAGTACTTAAAATCGAAATCCTAATTCGGAAACCCCAAACCGGGACGTTTGAAACACGTGCTAAAAAATTGAGTAACTGGCCATGTTTTAAGAACCTTTTGTGGGGAATGATTAGGCATGATGATTTATAAGAGAATTTCGAAGAAACTGAGTGTATAAAGAAGTAAAAAAGTGCTTAAAATCAAAACCCTGATTCGCATGCCCCAAACCGGGACGTTTGAAACTCGTGCTAAAAAACCGAGTAACTGTCCATGTTTTAAGAAACTTTAGGGGCGAATGATTAGGCATGATGATTTAGAAGAGAATGTCGGATAAACCGAGTGTATAAAGAAGTAAGAAGTGCTTCAAATCGAAATCCTAATTTGGAAACCCCAAACCGGGACGTTTGAAACACGTGCTAAAAACCTTATTAATTGTCCATGTTTTAAGAACTTTTTTGGGGAATGATTAGGCATGACGATTTAGAATAGAATGTCGAAGAAATGGAGGGTGTAAAGCAGTAAAAAAGTGCTTAAAATCCAAACCCCAATTCAGAAACCCCAAACCGGGACGTTTGAAAAACGTGCTAAAAAAACCGAGTAACTGTCCATGTTTTAATAAACTTTTGTGGGGAATGCTTAGGCATGATGATTTAGAATAGAATGTAGAAGAAATGGAGTGTATAAAGCACTAAAAAAGGGCTTCAAATCGAAACCCTAATTCGGAAACCCCAAACCGGGACGTTTGAAACACGTGCTATAAAAACAGATAAACTGTCCATGTTTTTCAAAATTTTTGTGAGGAATAATTAGGCATGATGATTAAGAATAGAATGTCGAAGAAACGGAGTGTATAAATCACTAAAAAAGTGCTTAAAATTTAAACCCTAATTCGGAAACCCCAAACCGGGACGTTTGAAACAGGTGCTAAAAAACTGAGTAACTGTCCATGTTTTAAGAACCTTTTGTGGGGAATGATTAAGCATGATGATTTATAAGAGAATGTCGAAGAAACCGAGTGTATAAAGAAGTAAAAAAGTGCTTAAAATCGAAACCCTAATTCGGAAACCCCAAACCGGGACGTTTGAAACACGTGCTAAAAAACCGAGTAACTGTCCATGTTTTAAGAAACTTTTGTGGGGAATGCTTAGGCATGATGATTTAGAATAGAATGTCGAAGAAACGGAGTGTATAAAGCACTAAAACAGTGCTTAAAATCGAAATCCTAATTCGGAAACCCCAAACCGGGACGTTTGAAACACGTGCTAAAAACCTTATTAATTGTCCATGTTTTAAGAACTTTTTTGGGGAATGATTAGGCATGACGATTTAGAATAGAATGTCGAAGAAATGGAGGGTGTAAAGCAGTAAAAAAGTGCTTAAAATCCAAACCCCAATTCAGAAACCCCAAACCGGGACGTTTGAAAAACGTGCTAAAAAAACCGAGTAACTGTCCATGTTTTAATAAACTTTTGTGGGGAATGCTTAGGCATGATGATTTAGAATAGAATGTCGAAGAAATGGAGTGTATAAAGCACTAAAAAAGGGCTTCAAATCGAAACCCTAATTCGGAAACCCCAAACCGGGACGTTTGAAACACGTGCTATAAAAACAGATAAACTGTCCATGTTTTTCAAAATTTTTGTGAGGAATAATTAGGCATGATGATTAAGAATAGAATGTCGAAGAAACGGAGTGTATAAATCACTAAAAAAGTGCTTAAAATTTAAACCCTAATTCGGAAACCCCAAACCGGGACGTTTGAAACAGGTGCTAAAAAACTGAGTAACTGTCCATGTTTTAAGAACCTTTTGTGGGGAATGATTAGGCATGATGATTTATAAGAGAATGTCGAAGAAACCGAGTGTATAAAGAAGTAAAAAAGTGCTTAAAATCGAAACCCTGATTCGGAAACCCCAAACCGGGACGTTTGAAACACGTGCTAAAAAACCGAGTAACTGTCCATGTTTTAAGAAACTTTTGTGGGGAATGCTTAGGCATGATGATTTAGAATAGAATGTCGAAGAAACGAAGTGTATAAAGCACTAAAAAAGTGCTTAAAATCGAAATCCTAATTCGGAAACCCCAAACCGGGACGTTTGAAACACGTGCTAAAAAATTGAGTAACTGGCCATGTTTTAAGAACCTTTTGTGGGGAATGATTAGGCATGATGATTTATAAGAGAATTTCGAAGAAACTGAGTGTATAAAGAAGTAAAAAAGTGCTTAAAATCAAAACCCTGATTCGCATGCCCCAAACCGGGACGTTTGAAACTCGTGCTAAAAAACCGAGTAACTGTCCATGTTTTAAGAAACTTTAGGGGCGAATGATTAGGCATGATGATTTAGAAGAGAATGTCGGATAAACCGAGTGTATAAAGAAGTAAGAAGTGCTTCAAATCGAAATCCTAATTTGGAAACCCCAAACCGGGACGTTTGAAACACGTGCTAAAAACCTTATTAATTGTCCATGTTTTAAGAACTTTTTTGGGGAATGATTAGGCATGACGATTTAGAATAGAATGTCGAAGAAATGGAGGGTGTAAAGCAGTAAAAAAGTGCTTAAAATCCAAACCCCAATTCAGAAACCCCAAACCGGGACGTTTGAAAAACGTGCTAAAAAAACCGAGTAACTGTCCATGTTTTAATAAACTTTTGTGGGGAATGCTTAGGCATGATGATTTAGAATAGAATGTCGAAGAAATGGAGTGTATAAAGCACTAAAAAAGGGCTTCAAATCGAAACCCTAATTCGGAAACCCCAAACCGGGACGTTTGAAACACGTGCTATAAAAACAGATAAACTGTCCATGTTTTTCAAAATTTTTGTGAGGAATAATTAGGCATGATGATTAAGAATAGAATGTCGAAGAAACGGAGTGTATAAATCACTAAAAAAGTGCTTAAAATTTAAACCCTAATTCGGAAACCCCAAACCGGGACGTTTGAAACAGGTGCTAAAAAACTGAGTAACTGTCCATGTTTTAAGAACCTTTTGTGGGGAATGATTAGGCATGATGATTTATAAGAGAATGTCGAAGAAACCGAGTGTATAAAGAAGTAAAAAAGTGCTTAAAATCGAAACCCTGATTCGGAAACCCCAAACCGGGACGTTTGAAACACGTGCTAAAAAACCGAGTAACTGTCCATGTTTTAAGAAACTTTTGTGGGGAATGCTTAGGCATGATGATTTAGAATAGAATGTCGAAGAAACGGAGTGTATAAAGCACTAAAACAGTGCTTCAAATCGAAATCCTAATTTGGAAACCCCAAACCGGGACGTTTGAAACACGTGCTAAAAACCTTATTAATTGTCCATGTTTTAAGAACTTTTTTGGGGAATGATTAGGCATGACGATTTAGAATAGAATGTCGAAGAAATGGAGGGTGTAAAGCAGTAAAAAAGTGCTTAAAATCCAAACCCCAATTCAGAAACCCCAAACCGGGACGTTTGAAAAACGTGCTAAAAAAACCGAGTAACTGTCCATGTTTTAATAAACTTTTGTGGGGAATGCTTAGGCATGATGATTTAGAATAGAATGTAGAAGAAATGGAGTGTATAAAGCACTAAAAAAGGGCTTCAAATCGAAACCCTAATTCGGAAACCCCAAACCGGGACGTTTGAAACACGTGCTATAAAAACAGATAAACTGTCCATGTTTTTCAAAATTTTTGTGAGGAATAATTAGGCATGATGATTAAGAATAGAATGTCGAAGAAACGGAGTGTATAAATCACTAAAAAAGTGCTTAAAATTTAAACCCTAATTCGGAAACCCCAAACCGGGACGTTTGAAACAGGTGCTAAAAAACTGAGTAACTGTCCATGTTTTAAGAACCTTTTGTGGGGAATGATTAGGCATGATGATTTATAAGAGAATGTCGAAGAAACCGAGTGTATAAAGAAGTAAAAAAGTGCTTAAAATCGAAACCCTAATTCGGAAACCCCAAACCGGGACGTTTGAAACACGTGCTAAAAAACCGAGTAACTGTCCATGTTTTAAGAAACTTTTGTGGGGAATGCTTAGGCATGATGATTTAGAAGAGAATGTCGGATAAATCGAGTGTATAAAGAAGTAAGAAGTGCTTCAAATCGAAATCCTAATTTGGAAACCCCAAACCGGGACGTTTGAAACACGTGCTAAAAAATTGAGTAACTGGCCATGTTTTAAGAACCTTTTGTGGGGAATGATTAGGCATGATGATTTATAAGAGAATTTCGAAGAAACTGAGTGTATAAAGAAGTAAAAAAGTGCTTAAAATCAAAACCCTGATTCGCATGCCCCAAACCGGGACGTTTGAAACTTGTGCTAAAAAACCGAGTAACTGTCCATGTTTTAAGAAACTTTAGGGGCGAATGATTAGGCATGATGATTTAGAATAGAATGTCGAAGAAATGGAGTGTATAAAGCACTAAAAAAGGGCTTCAAATCGAAACCCTAATTCGGAAACCCCAAACCGGGACGTTTGAAACACGTGCTATAAAAACAGATAAACTGTCCATGTTTTTCAAAATTTTTGTGAGGAATAATTAGGCATGATGATTAAGAATAGAATGTCGAAGAAACGGAGTGTATAAATCACTAAAAAAGTGCTTAAAATTTAAACCCTAATTCGGAAACCCCAAACCGGGACGTTTGAAACAGGTGCTAAAAAACTGAGTAACTGTCCATGTTTTAAGAACCTTTTGTGGGGAATGATTAGGCATGATGATTTATAAGAGAATGTCGAAGAAACCGAGTGTATAAAGAAGTAAAAAAGTGCTTAAAATCGAAACCCTGATTCGGAAACCCCAAACCGGGACGTTTGAAACACGTGCTAAAAAACCGAGTAACTGTCCATGTTTTAAGAAACTTTTGTGGGGAATGCTTAGGCATGATGATTTAGAATAGAATGTCGAAGAAACGAAGTGTATAAAGCACTAAAAAAGTGCTTAAAATCGAAATCCTAATTCGGAAACCCCAAACCGGGACGTTTGAAACACGTGCTAAAAAATTGAGTAACTGGCCATGTTTTAAGAACCTTTTGTGGGGAATGATTAGGCATGATGATTTATAAGAGAATTTCGAAGAAACTGAGTGTATAAAGAAGTAAAAAAGTGCTTAAAATCAAAACCCTGATTCGCATGCCCCAAACCGGGACGTTTGAAACTCGTGCTAAAAAACCGAGTAACTGTCCATGTTTTAAGAAACTTTAGGGGCGAATGATTAGGCATGATGATTTAGAAGAGAATGTCGGATAAACCGAGTGTATAAAGAAGTAAGAAGTGCTTCAAATCGAAATCCTAATTTGGAAACCCCAAACCGGGACGTTTGAAACACGTGCTAAAAACCTTATTAATTGTCCATGTTTTAAGAACTTTTTTGGGGAATGATTAGGCATGACGATTTAGAATAGAATGTCGAAGAAATGGAGGGTGTAAAGCAGTAAAAAAGTGCTTAAAATCCAAACCCCAATTCAGAAACCCCAAACCGGGACGTTTGAAAAACGTGCTAAAAAAACCGAGTAACTGTCCATGTTTTAATAAACTTTTGTGGGGAATGCTTAGGCATGATGATTTAGAATAGAATGTCGAAGAAATGGAGTGTATAAAGCACTAAAAAAGGGCTTCAAATCGAAACCCTAATTCGGAAACCCCAAACCGGGACGTTTGAAACACGTGCTATAAAAACAGATAAACTGTCCATGTTTTTCAAAATTTTTGTGAGGAATAATTAGGCATGATGATTAAGAATAGAATGTCGAAGAAACGGAGTGTATAAATCACTAAAAAAGTGCTTAAAATTTAAACCCTAATTCGGAAACCCCAAACCGGGACGTTTGAAACAGGTGCTAAAAAACTGAGTAACTGTCCATGTTTTAAGAACCTTTTGTGGGGAATGATTAGGCATGATGATTTATAAGAGAATGTCGAAGAAACCGAGTGTATAAAGAAGTAAAAAAGTGCTTAAAATCGAAACCCTGATTCGGAAACCCCAAACCGGGACGTTTGAAACACGTGCTAAAAAACCGAGTAACTGTCCATGTTTTAAGAAACTTTTGTGGGGAATGCTTAGGCATGATGATTTAGAATAGAATGTCGAAGAAACGGAGTGTATAAAGCACTAAAACAGTGCTTAAAATCGAAATCCTAATTCGGAAACCCCAAACCGGGACGTTTGAAACACGTGCTAAAAACCTTATTAATTGTCCATGTTTAAAGAACTTTTTTGGGGAATGATTAGGCATGACGATTTAGAATAGAATGTCGAAGAAATGGAGGGTATAAAGCAGTAAAAAAGTGCTTAAAATCCAAACCTCAATTCAGAAACCCCAAACCGGGACGTTTGAAAAACGTGCTAAAAAAACTGAGTAACTGTCCATGTTTTAATAAACTTTTGTGGGAAATGCATAGGCATGATGATTTAGAATAGAATGTCGAAGAAATGGAGTGTATAAAGCACTAAAAAAGGGCTTCAAATCGAAACCCTAATTCGGAAACCCCAAACCGGGACGTTTGAAACACGTGCTATAAAAACAGATAAACTGTCCATGTTTTTCAAAATTTTTGTGAGGAATAATTAGGCATGATGATTAAGAATAGAATGTCGAAGAAACGGAGTGTATAAATCACTAAAAAAGTGCTTAAAATTTAAACCCTAATTCGGAAACCCATAACCGGGACGTTTGAAACAGGTGCTAAAAAACTGAGTAACTGTCCATGTTTTAAGAACCTTTTGTGGGGAATGATTAGGCATGATGATTTATAAGAGAATGTCGAAGAAACCGAGTGTATAAAGAAGTAAAAAAGTGCTTAAAATCGAAACCCTGATTCGGAAACCCCAAACCGGGACGTTTGAAACACGTGCTAAAAAACCGAGTAACTGTCCATGTTTTAAGAAACTTTTGTGGGGAATGCTTAGGCATGATGATTTAGAATAGAATGTCGAAGAAACGAAGTGTATAAAGCGCTAAAAAAGTGCTTAAAATCGAAATCCTAATTCGGAAACCCCAAACCGGGACGTTTGAAACACGTGCTAAAAAATTGAGTAACTGGCCATGTTTTAAGAACCTTTTGTGGGGAATGATTAGGCATGATGATTTATAAGAGAATTTCGAAGAAACTGAGTGTATAAAGAAGTAAAAAAGTGCTTAAAATCAAAACCCTGATTCGCATGCCCCAAACCGGGACGTTTGAAACTCGTGCTAAAAAACCGAGTAACTGTCCATGTTTTAAGAAACTTTAGGGGCGAATGATTAGGCATGATGATTTAGAAGAGAATGTCGGATAAACCGAGTGTATAAAGAAGTAAGAAGTGCTTGAAATCGAAATCCTAATTTGGAAACCCCAAACCGGGACGTTTGAAACACGTGCTAAAAACCTTATTAATTGTCCATGTTTTAAGAACTTTTTTGGGGAATGATTAGGCATGACGATTTAGAATAGAATGTCGAAGAAATGGAGGGTGTAAAGCAGTAAAAAAGTGCTTAAAATCCAAACCCCAATTCAGAAACCCCAAACCGGGACGTTTGAAAAACGTGCTAAAAAAACCGAGTAACTGTCCATGTTTTAATAAACTTTTGTGGGGAATGCTTAGGCATGATGATTTAGAATAGAATGTCGAAGAAATGGAGTGTATAAAGCACTAAAAAAGGGCTTCAAATCGAAACCCTAATTCGGAAACCCCAAACCGGGACGTTTGAAACACGTGCTATAAAAACAGATAAACTGTCCATGTTTTTCAAAATTTTTGTGAGGAATAATTAGGCATGATGATTAAGAATAGAATGTCGAAGAAACGGAGTGTATAAATCACTAAAAAAGTGCTTAAAATTTAAACCCTAATTCGGAAACTTCAAACCGGGACGTTTGAAACAGGTGCTAAAAAACTGAGTAACTGTCCATGTTTTAAGAACCTTTTGTGGGGAATGATTAGGCATGATGATTTATAAGAGAATGTCGAAGAAACCGAGTGTATAAAGAAGTAAAAAAGTGCTTAAAATTGAAACCCTGATTCGGAAACCCCAAACCGGGACGTTTGAAACACGTGCTAAAAAACCGAGTAACTGTCCATGTTTTAAGAAACGTTTTTGGGGAATGCTTAGGCATGATGATTTAGAATAGAATGTCGAAGAAACGGAGTGTATAAAGCACTAAAAAAGTACTTATAATCGAAATCCTAATTCGGAAACCCCAAACCGGGACGTTTGAAACACGTGCTAAAAAATTGAGTAACTGGCCATGTTTTAAGAACCTTTTGTGGGGAATGATTAGGCATGATGATTTATAAGAGAATTTCGAAGAAACTGAGTGTATAAAGAAGTAAAAAAGTGCTTAAAATCAAAACCCTGATTCGCATGCCCCAAACCGGGACGTTTGAAACTCGTGCTAAAAAACCGAGTAACTGTCCATGTTTTAAGAAACTTTAGGGGCGAATGATTAGGCATGATGATTTAGAAGAGAATGTCGGATAAACCGAGTGTATAAAGAAGTAAGAAGTGCTTCAAATCGAAATCCTAATTTGGAAACCCCAAACCGGGACGTTTGAAACACGTGCTAAAAACCTTATTAATTGTCCATGTTTTAAGAACTTTTTTGGGGAATGATTAGGCATGACGATTTAGAATAGAATGTCGAAGAAATGGAGGGTGTAAAGCAGTAAAAAAGTGCTTAAAATCCAAACCCCAATTCAGAAACCCCAAACCGGGACTTTTGAAAAACGTGCTAAAAAAACCGAGTAACTGTCCATGTTTTAATAAACTTTTGTGGGGAATGCTTAGGCATGATGATTTAGAATAGAATGTCGAAGAAATGGAGTGTATAAAGCACTAAAAAAGGGCTTCAAATCGAAACCCTAATTCGGAAACCCCAAACCGGGACGTTTGAAACACGTGCTATAAAAACAGATAAACTGTCCATGTTTTTCAAAATTTTTGTGAGGAATAATTAGGCATGATGATTAAGAATAGAATGTCGAAGAAACGGAGTGTATAAATCACTAAAAAAGTGCTTAAAATTTAAACCCTAATTCGGAAACCCCAAACCGGGACGTTTGAAACAGGTGCTAAAAAACTGAGTAACTGTCCATGTTTTAAGAACCTTTTGTGGGGAATGATTAGGCATGATGATTTATAAGAGAATGTCGAAGAAACCGAGTGTATAAAGAAGTAAAAAAGTGCTTAAAATCGAAACCCTGATTCGGAAACCCCAAACCGGGACGTTTGAAACACGTGCTAAAAAACCGAGTAACTGTCCATGTTTTAAGAAACTTTTGTGGGGAATGCTTAGGCATGATGATTTAGAATAGAATGTCGAAGAAACGGAGTGTATAAAGCACTAAAACAGTGCTTAAAATCGAAATCCTAATTCGGAAACCCCAAACCGGGACGTTTGAAACACGTGCTAAAAACCTTATTAATTGTCCATGTTTAAAGAACTTTTTTGGGGAATGATTAGGCATGACGATTTAGAATAGAATGTCGAAGAAATGGAGGGTATAAAGCAGTAAAAAAGTGCTTAAAATCCAAACCTCAATTCAGAAACCCCAAACCGGGACGTTTGAAAAACGTGCTAAAAAAACTGAGTAACTGTCCATGTTTTAATAAACTTTTGTGGGAAATGCATAGGCATGATGATTTAGAATAGAATGTCGAAGAAATGGAGTGTATAAAGCACTAAAAAAGGGCTTCAAATCGAAACCCTAATTCGGAAACCCCAAACCGGGACGTTTGAAACACGTGCTATAAAAACAGATAAACTGTCCATGTTTTTCAAAATTTTTGTGAGGAATAATTAGGCATGATGATTAAGAATAGAATGTCGAAGAAACGGAGTGTATAAATCACTAAAAAAGTGCTTAAAATTTAAACCCTAATTCGGAAACCCATAACCGGGACGTTTGAAACAGGTGCTAAAAAACTGAGTAACTGTCCATGTTTTAAGAACCTTTTGTGGGGAATGATTAGGCATGATGATTTATAAGAGAATGTCGAAGAAACCGAGTGTATAAAGAAGTAAAAAAGTGCTTAAAATCGAAACCCTGATTCGGAAACCCCAAACCGGGACGTTTGAAACACGTGCTAAAAAACCGAGTAACTGTCCATGTTTTAAGAAACTTTTGTGGGGAATGCTTAGGCATGATGATTTAGAATAGAATGTCGAAGAAACGGAGTGTATAAAGCACTAAAACAGTGCTTAAAATCGAAATCCTAATTCGGAAACCCCAAACCGGGACGTTTGAAACACGTGCTAAAAACCTTATTAATTGTCCATGTTTTAAGAACTTTTTTGGGGAATGATTAGGCATGACGATTTAGAATAGAATGTCGAAGAAATGGAGGGTATAAAGCAGTAAAAAAGTGCTTAAAATCCAAACCTCAATTCAGAAACCCAAAACCGGGACGTTTGAAAAACGTGCTAAAAAAACTGAGTAACTGTCCATGTTTTAATAAACTTTTGTGGGAAATGCATAGGCATGATGATTTAGAATAGAATGTCGAAGAAATGGAGTGTATAAAGCACTAAAAAAGGGCTTCAAATCGAAACCCTAATTCGGAAACCCCAAACCGGGACGTTTGAAACACGTGCTATAAAAACAGATAAACTGTCCATGTTTTTCAAAATTTTTGTGAGGAATAATTAGGCATGATGATTAAGAATAGAATGTCGAAGAAACGGAGTGTATAAATCACTAAAAAAGTGCTTAAAATTTAAACCCTAATTCGGAAACCCCAAACCGGGACGTTTGAAACAGGTGCTAAAAAACTGAGTAACTGTCCATGTTTTAAGAACCTTTTGTGGGGAATGATTAGGCATGATGATTTATAAGAGAATGTCGAAGAAACCGAGTGTATAAAGAAGTAAAAAAGTGCTTAAAATCGAAACCCTGATTTGGAAACCCCAAACCGGGACGTTTGAAACACGTGCTAAAAAACCGAGTAACTGTCCATGTTTTAAGAAACTTTTGTGGGGAATGCTTAGGCATGATGATTTAGAATAGAATGTCGAAGAAACGAAGTGTATAAAGCACTAAAAAAGTGCTTAAAATCGAAATCCTAATTCGGAAACCCCAAACCGGGACGTTTGAAACACGTGCTAAAAAATTGAGTAACTGGCCATGTTTTAAGAACCTTTTGTGGGGAATGATTAGGCATGATGATTTATAAGAGAATTTCGAAGAAACTGAGTGTATAAAGAAGTAAAAAAGTGCTTAAAATCAAAACCCTGATTCGCATGCCCCAAACCGGGACGTTTGAAACTCGTGCTAAAAAACCGAGTAACTGTCCATGTTTTAAGAAACTTTAGGGGCGAATGATTAGGCATGATGATTTAGAAGAGAATGTCGGATAAACCGAGTGTATAAAGAAGTAAGAAGTGCTTCAAATCGAAATCCTAATTTGGAAACCCCAAACCGGGACGTTTGAAACACGTGCTAAAAACCTTATTAATTGTCCATGTTTTAAGAACTTTTTTGGGGAATGATTAGGCATGACGATTTAGAATAGAATGTCGAAGAAATGGAGGGTGTAAAGCAGTAAAAAAGTGCTTAAAATCCAAACCCCAATTCAGAAACCCCAAACCGGGACGTTTGAAAAACGTGCTAAAAAAACCGAGTAACTGTCCATGTTTTAATAAACTTTTGTGGGGAATGCTTAGGCATGATGATTTAGAATAGAATGTCGAAGAAATGGAGTGTATAAAGCACTAAAAAAGGGCTTCAAATCGAAACCCTAATTCGGAAACCCCAAACCGGGACGTTTGAAACACGTGCTATAAAAACAGATAAACTGTCCATGTTTTTCAAAATTTTTGTGAGCAATAATTAGGCATGATGATTAAGAATAGAATGTCGAAGAAACGGAGTGTATAAATCACTAAAAAAGTGCTTAAAATTTAAACCCTAATTCGGAAACCCCAAACCGGGACGTTTGAAACAGGTGCTAAAAAACTGAGTAACTGTCCATGTTTTAAGAACCTTTTGTGGGGAATGATTAGGCATGATGATTTATAAGAGAATGTCGAAGAAACCGAGTGTATAAAGAAGTAAAAAAGTGCTTAAAATCGAAACCCTGATTCGGAAACCCCAAACCGGGACGTTTGAAACACGTGCTAAAAAACCGAGTAACTGTCCATGTTTTAAGAAACTTTTGTGGGGAATGCTTAGGCATGATGATTTAGAATAGAATGTCGAAGAAACGAAGTGTATAAAGCACTAAAAAAGTGCTTAAAATCGAAATCCTAATTCGGAAACCCCAAACCGGGACGTTTGAAACACGTGCTAAAAAATTGAGTAACTGGCCATGTTTTAAGAACCTTTTGTGGGGAATGATTAGGCATGATGATTTATAAGAGAATTTCGAAGAAACTGAGTGTATAAAGAAGTAAAAAAGTGCTTAAAATCAAAACCCTGATTCGCATGCCCCAAACCGGGACGTTTGAAACTCGTGCTAAAAAACCGAGTAACTGTCCATGTTTTAAGAAACTTTAGGGGCGAATGATTAGGCATGATGATTTAGAAGAGAATGTCGGATAAACCGAGTGTATAAAGAAGTAAGAAGTGCTTCAAATCGAAATCCTAATTTGGAAACCCCAAACCGGGACGTTTGAAACACGTGCTAAAAACCTTATTAATTGTCCATGTTTTAAGAACTTTTTTGGGGAATGATTAGGCATGACGATTTAGAATAGAATGTCGAAGAAATGGAGGGTGTAAAGCAGTAAAAAAGTGCTTAAAATCCAAACCCCAATTCAGAAACCCCAAACCGGGACGTTTGAAAAACGTGCTAAAAAAACCGAGTAACTGTCCATGTTTTAATAAACTTTTGTGGGGAATGCTTAGGCATGATGATTTAGAATAGAATGTCGAAGAAATGGAGTGTATAAAGCACTAAAAAAGGGCTTCAAATCGAAACCCTAATTCGGAAACCCCAAACCGGGACGTTTGAAACACGTGCTATAAAAACAGATAAACTGTCCATGTTTTTCAAAATTTTTGTGAGGAATAATTAGGCATGATGATTAAGAATAGAATGTCGAAGAAACGGAGTGTATAAATCACTAAAAAAGTGCTTAAAATTTAAACCCTAATTCGGAAACCCCAAACCGGGACGTTTGAAACAGGTGCTAAAAAACTGAGTAACTGTCCATGTTTTAAGAACCTTTTGTGGGGAATGATTAGGCATGATGATTTATAAGAGAATGTCGAAGAAACCGAGTGTATAAAGAAGTAAAAAAGTGCTTAAAATCGAAACCCTAATTCGGAAACCCCAAACCGGGACGTTTGAAACACGTGCTAAAAAACCGAGTAACTGTCCATGTTTTAAGAAACTTTTGTGGGGAATGCTTAGGCATGATGATTTAGAATAGAATGTCGAAGAAACGGAGTGTATAAAGCACTAAAACAGTGCTTAAAATCGAAATCCTAATTCGGAAACCCCAAACCGGGACGTTTGAAACACGTGCTAAAAACCTTATTAATTGTCCATGTTTTAAGAACTTTTTTGGGGAATGATTAGGCATGACGATTTAGAATAGAATGTCGAAGAAATGGAGGGTATAAAGCAGTAAAAAAGTGCTTAAAATCCAAACCTCAATTCAGAAACCCAAAACCGGGACGTTTGAAAAACGTGCTAAAAAAACTGAGTAACTGTCCATGTTTTAATAAACTTTTGTGGGAAATGCATAGGCATGATGATTTAGAATAGAATGTCGAAGAAATGGAGTGTATAAAGCACTAAAAAAGGGCTTCAAATCGAAACCCTAATTCGGAAACCCCAAACCGGGACGTTTGAAACACGTGCTATAAAAACAGATAAACTGTCCATGTTTTTCAAAATTTTTGTGAGGAATAATTAGGCATGATGATTAAGAATAGAATGTCGAAGAAACGGAGTGTATAAATCACTAAAAAAGTGCTTAAAATTTAAACCCTAATTCGGAAACCCCAAACCGGGACGTTTGAAACAGGTGCTAAAAAACTGAGTAACTGTCCATGTTTTAAGAACCTTTTGTGGGGAATGATTAGGCATGATGATTTATAAGAGAATGTCGAAGAAACCGAGTGTATAAAGAAGTAAAAAAGTGCTTAAAATCGAAACCCTGATTTGGAAACCCCAAACCGGGACGTTTGAAACACGTGCTAAAAAACCGAGTAACTGTCCATGTTTTAAGAAACTTTTGTGGGGAATGCTTAGGCATGATGATTTAGAATAGAATGTCGAAGAAACGAAGTGTATAAAGCACTAAAAAAGTGCTTAAAATCGAAATCCTAATTCGGAAACCCCAAACCGGGACGTTTGAAACACGTGCTAAAAAATTGAGTAACTGGCCATGTTTTAAGAACCTTTTGTGGGGAATGATTAGGCATGATGATTTATAAGAGAATTTCGAAGAAACTGAGTGTATAAAGAAGTAAAAAAGTGCTTAAAATCAAAACCCTGATTCGCATGCCCCAAACCGGGACGTTTGAAACTCGTGCTAAAAAACCGAGTAACTGTCCATGTTTTAAGAAACTTTAGGGGCGAATGATTAGGCATGATGATTTAGAAGAGAATGTCGGATAAACCGAGTGTATAAAGAAGTAAGAAGTGCTTCAAATCGAAATCCTAATTTGGAAACCCCAAACCGGGACGTTTGAAACACGTGCTAAAAACCTTATTAATTGTCCATGTTTTAAGAACTTTTTTGGGGAATGATTAGGCATGACGATTTAGAATAGAATGTCGAAGAAATGGAGGGTGTAAAGCAGTAAAAAAGTGCTTAAAATCCAAACCCCAATTCAGAAACCCCAAACCGGGACGTTTGAAAAACGTGCTAAAAAAACCGAGTAACTGTCCATGTTTTAATAAACTTTTGTGGGGAATGCTTAGGCATGATGATTTAGAATAGAATGTCGAAGAAATGGAGTGTATAAAGCACTAAAAAAGGGCTTCAAATCGAAACCCTAATTCGGAAACCCCAAACCGGGACGTTTGAAACACGTGCTATAAAAACAGATAAACTGTCCATGTTTTTCAAAATTTTTGTGAGGAATAATTAGGCATGATGATTAAGAATAGAATGTCGAAGAAATGGAGTGTATAAATCAATAAAAAAGTGCTTAAAATTTAAACCCTAATTCGGAAACCCCAAACCGGGACGTTTGAAACAGGTGCTAAAAAACTGAGTAACTGTCCATGTTTTAAGAACCTTTTGTGGGGAATGATTAGGCATGATGATTTATAAGAGAATGTCGAAGAAACCGAGTGTATAAAGAAGTAAAAAAGTGCTTAAAATCGAAACCCTGATTTGGAAACCCCAAACCGGGACGTTTGAAACACGTGCTAAAAAACCGAGTAACTGTCCATGTTTTAAGAAACTTTTGTGGGGAATGCTTAGGCATGATGATTTAGAATAGAATGTCGAAGAAACGGAGTGTATAAAGCACTAAAAAATTTCTTAAAATCGAAATCCTAATTCGGAAACCCCAAACCGGGACGTTTGAAACACGTGCTAAAAAATTGAGTAACTGGCCATGTTTTAAGAACCTTTTGTGGGGAATGATTAGGCATGATGATTTATAAGAGAATTTCGAAGAAACTGAGTGTATAAAGAAGTAAAAAAGTGCTTAAAATCAAAACCCTGATTCACATGCCCCAAACCGGGACGTTTGAAACTCGTGCTAAAAAACCGAGTAACTGTCCATGTTTTAAGAAACTTTAGGGGCGAATGATTAGGCATGATGATTTAGAAGAGAATGTCGGATAAACCGAGTGTATAAAGAAGTAAGAAGTGCTTCAAATCGAAATCCTAATTTGGAAACCCCAAACCGGGACGTTTGAAACACGTGCTAAAAACCTTATTAATTGTCCATGTTTTAAGAACTTTTTTGGGGAATGATTAGGCATGACGATTTAGAATAGAATGTCGAAGAAATGGAGGGTGTAAAGCAGTAAAAAAGTGCTTAAAATCCAAACCCCAATTCAGAAACCCCAAACCGGGACGTTTGAAAAACGTGCTAAAAAAACCGAGTAACTGTCCATGTTTTAATAAACTTTTGTGGGGAATGCTTAGGCATGATGATTTAGAATAGAATGTCGAAGAAATGGAGTGTATAAAGCACTAAAAAAGGGCTTCAAATCGAAACCCTAATTCGGAAACCCCAAACCGGGACGTTTGAAACACGTGCTATAAAAACAGATAAACTGTCCATGTTTTTCAAAATTTTTGTGAGGAATAATTAGGCATGATGATTAAGAATAGAATGTCGAAGAAATGGAGTGTATAAATCAATAAAAAAGTGCTTAAAATTTAAACCCTAATTCGGAAACCCCAAACCGGGACGTTTGAAACAGGTGCTAAAAAACTGAGTAACTGTCCATGTTTTAAGAACCTTTTGTGGGGAATGATTAGGCATGATGATTTATAAGAGAATGTCGAAGAAACCGAGTGTATAAAGAAGTAAAAAAGTGCTTAAAATCGAAACCCTGATTTGGAAACCCCAAACCGGGACGTTTGAAACACGTGCTAAAAAACCGAGTAACTGTCCATGTTTTAAGAAACTTTTGTGGGGAATGCTTAGGCATGATGATTTAGAATAGAATGTCGAAGAAACGGAGTGTATAAAGCACTAAAAAAGTACTTAAAATCGAAATCCTAATTCGGAAACCCCAAACCGGGACGTTTGAAACACGTGCTAAAAAATTGAGTAACTGGCCATGTTTTAAGAACCTTTTGTGGGGAATGATTAGGCATGATGATTTATAAGAGAATTTCGAAGAAACTGAGTGTATAAAGAAGTAAAAAAGTGCTTAAAATCAAAACCCTGATTCGCATGCCCCAAACCGGGACGTTTGAAACTCGTGCTAAAAAACCGAGTAACTGTCCATGTTTTAAGAAACTTTAGGGGCGAATGATTAGGCATGATGATTTAGAAGAGAATGTCGGATAAACCGAGTGTATAAAGAAGTAAGAAGTGCTTCAAATCGAAATCCTAATTTGGAAACCCCAAACCGGGACGTTTGAAACACGTGCTAAAAACCTTATTAATTGTCCATGTTTTAAGAACTTTTTTGGGGAATGATTAGGCATGACGATTTAGAATAGAATGTCGAAGAAATGGAGGGTGTAAAGCAGTAAAAAAGTGCTTAAAATCCAAACCCCAATTCAGAAACCCCAAACCGGGACGTTTGAAAAACGTGCTAAAAAAACCGAGTAACTGTCCATGTTTTAATAAACTTTTGTGGGGAATGCTTAGGCATGATGATTTAGAATAGAATGTCGAAGAAATGGAGTGTATAAAGCACTAAAAAAGGGCTTCAAATCGAAACCCTAATTCGGAAACCCCAAACCGGGACGTTTGAAACACGTGCTATAAAAACAGATAAACTGTCCATGTTTTTCAAAATTTTTGTGAGGAATAATTAGGCATGATGATTAAGAATAGAATGTCGAAGAAATGGAGTGTATAAATCAATAAAAAAGTGCTTAAAATTTAAACCCTAATTCGGAAACCCTAAACCGGGACGTTTGAAACAGGTGCTAAAAAAATGAGTAACTGTCCATGTTTTAAGAACCTTTTGTGGGGAATGATTAGTCATGATGATTTATAAGAGAATGTCGAAGAAACCGAGTGTATAAAGAAGTAAAAAAGTGCTTAAAATCGAAACCCTGATTCGGAAACCCCAAACCGGGACGTTTGAAACACGTGCAAAAAAACTGAGTAACTGCCCATGTTTGAAGAAACTTTTGTGGGGAATGCTTAGGCATGATGATTTAGAATAGAATGTCGAAGAAACGAAGTGTATAAAGCACTAAAAAAGTGCTTAAAATCGAAATCCTAATTCGGAAACCCCAAACCGGGACGTTTGAAACACGTGCTAAAAAATTGAGTAACTGGCCATGTTTTAAGAACCTTTTGTGGGGAATGATTAGGCATGATGATTTATAAGAGAATTTCGAAGAAACTGAGTGTATAAAGAAGTAAAAAAGTGCTTAAAATCAAAACCCTGATTCGCATGCCCCAAACCGGGACGTTTGAAACTCGTGCTAAAAAACCGAGTAACTGTCCATGTTTTAAGAAACTTTAGGGGCGAATGATTAGGCATGATGATTTAGAAGAGAATGTCGGATAAACCGAGTGTATAAAGAAGTAAGAAGTGCTTCAAATCGAAATCCTAATTTGGAAACCCCAAACCGGGACGTTTGAAACACGTGCTAAAAACCTTATTAATTGTCCATGTTTTAAGAACTTTTTTGGGGAATGATTAGGCATGACGATTTAGAATAGAATGTCGAAGAAATGGAGGGTGTAAAGCAGTAAAAAAGTGCTTAAAATCCAAACCCCAATTCAGAAACCCCAAACCGGGACGTTTGAAAAACGTGCTAAAAAAACCGAGTAACTGTCCATGTTTTAATAAACTTTTGTGGGGAATGCTTAGGCATGATGATTTAGAATAGAATGTCGAAGAAATGGAGTGTATAAAGCACTAAAAAAGGGCTTCAAATCGAAACCCTAATTCGGAAACCCCAAACCGGGACGTTTGAAACACGTGCTATAAAAACAGATAAACTGTCCATGTTTTTCAAAATTTTTGTGAGGAATAATTAGGCATGATGATTAAGAATAGAATGTCGAAGAAACGGAGTGTATAAATCACTAAAAAAGTGCTTAAAATTTAAACCCTAATTCGGAAACCCCAAACCGGGACGTTTGAAACAGGTGCTAAAAAACTGAGTAACTGTCCATGTTTTAAGAACCTTTTGTGGGGAATGATTAGGCATGATGATTTATAAGAGAATGTCGAAGAAACCGAGTGTATAAAGAAGTAAAAAAGTGCTTAAAATCGAAACCCTAATTCGTAAACCCCAAACCGGGACGTTTGAAACACGTGCTAAAAAACCGAGTAACTGTCCATGTTTTAAGAAACTTTTGTGGGGAATGCTTAGGCATGATGATTTAGAATAGAATGTCGAAGAAACGGAGTGTATAAAGCACTAAAACAGTGCTTAAAATCGAAATCCTAATTCGGAAACCCCAAACCGGGACGTTTGAAACACGTGCTAAAAACCTTATTAATTGTCCATGTTTAAAGAACTTTTTTGGGGAATGATTAGGCATGACGATTTAGAATAGAATGTCGAAGAAATGGAGGGTGTAAAGCAGTAAAAAAGTGCTTAAAATCCAAACCCCAATTCAGAAACCCCAAACCGGGACGTTTGAAAAACGTGCTAAAAAAACCGAGTAACTGTCCATGTTTTAATAAACTTTTGTGGGGAATGCTTAGGCATGATGATTTAGAATAGAATGTCGAAGAAATGGAGTGTATAAAGCACTAAAAAAGGGCTTCAAATCGAAACCCTAATTCGGAAACCCCAAACCGGGACGTTTGAAACACGTGCTATAAAAACAGATAAACTGTCCATGTTTTTCAAAATTTTTGTGAGGAATAATTAGGCATGATGATTAAGAATAGAATGTCGAAGAAACGGAGTGTATAAATCACTAAAAAAGTGCTTAAAATTTAAACCCTAATTCGGAAACCCCAAACCGGGACGTTTGAAACAGGTGCTAAAAAACTGAGTAACTGTCCATGTTTTAAGAACCTTTTGTGGGGAATGATTAGGCATGATGATTTATAAGAGAATGTCGAAGAAACCGAGTGTATAAAGAAGTAAAAAAGTGCTTAAAATCGAAACCCTAATTCGTAAACCCCAAACCGGGACGTTTAAAACACGTGCTAAAAAACCGAGTAACTGTCCATGTTTTAAGAAACTTTTGTGGGGAATGCTTAGGCATGATGATTTAGAATAGAATGTCGAAGAAACGGAGTGTATAAAGCACTAAAACAGTGCTTAAAATCGAAATCCTAATTCGGAAACCCCAAACCGGGACGTTTGAAACAGGTGCTAAAAAACTGAGTAACTGTCCATGTTTTAAGAACCTTTTGTGGGGAATGATTAGGCATGATGATTTATAAGAGAATGTCGAAGAAACCGAGTGTATAAAGAAGTAAAAAAGTGCTTAAAATCGAAACCCTGATTTGGAAACCCCAAACCGGGACGTTTGAAACACGTGCTAAAAAACCGAGTAACTGTCCATGTTTTAAGAAACTTTTGTGGGGAATGCTTAGGCATGATGATTTAGAATAGAATGTCGAAGAAACGGAGTGTATAAAGCACTAAAAAATTTCTTAAAATCGAAATCCTAATTCGGAAACCCCAAACCGGGACGTTTGAAACACGTGCTAAAAAATTGAGTAACTGGCCATGTTTTAAGAACCTTTTGTGGGGAATGATTAGGCATGATGATTTATAAGAGAATTTCGAAGAAACTGAGTGTATAAAGAAGTAAAAAAGTGCTTAAAATCAAAACCCTGATTCACATGCCCCAAACCGGGACGTTTGAAACTCGTGCTAAAAAACCGAGTAACTGTCCATGTTTTAAGAAACTTTAGGGGCGAATGATTAGGCATGATGATTTAGAAGAGAATGTCGGATAAACCGAGTGTATAAAGAAGTAAGAAGTGCTTCAAATCGAAATCCTAATTTGGAAACCCCAAACCGGGACGTTTGAAACACGTGCTAAAAACCTTATTAATTGTCCATGTTTTAAGAACTTTTTTGGGGAATGATTAGGCATGATTTTTTAGAATAGAATGTCGAAGAAACGGAGTGTATAAAGCACTAAAAAATTTCTTAAAATCGAAATCCTAATTCGGAAACCCCAAACCGGGACGTTTGAAACACGTGCTAAAAAATTGAGTAACTGGCCATGTTTTAAGAACCTTTTGTGGGGAATGATTAGGCATGATGATTTATAAGAGAATTTCGAAGAAACTGAGTGTATAAAGAAGTAAAAAAGTGCTTAAAATCAAAACCCTGATTCACATGCCCCAAACCGGGACGTTTGAAACTCGTGCTAAAAAACCGAGTAACTGTCCATGTTTTAAGAAACTTTAGGGGCGAATGATTAGGCATGATGATTTAGAAGAGAATGTCGGATAAACCGAGTGTATAAAGAAGTAAGAAGTGCTTCAAATCGAAATCCTAATTTGGAAACCCCAAACCGGGACGTTTGAAACACGTGCTAAAAACCTTATTAATTGTCCATGTTTTAAGAACTTTTTTGGGGAATGATTAGGCATGACGATTTAGAATAGAATGTCGAAGAAATGGAGGGTGTAAAGCAGTAAAAAAGTGCTTAAAATCCAAACCCCAATTCAGAAACCCCAAACCGGGACGTTTGAAAAACGTGCTAAAAAAACCGAGTAACTGTCCATGTTTTAATAAACTTTTGTGGGGAATGCTTAGGCATGATGATTTAGAATAGAATGTCGAAGAAATGGAGTGTATAAAGCACTAAAAAAGGGCTTCAAATCGAAACCCTAATTCGGAAACCCCAAACCGGGACGTTTGAAACACGTGCTATAAAAACAGATAAACTGTCCATGTTTTTCAAAATTTTTGTGAGGAATAATTAGGCATGATGATTAAGAATAGAATGTCGAAGAAACGGAGTGTATAAATCACTAAAAAAGTGCTTAAAATTTAAACCCTAATTCGGAAACCCCAAACCGGGACGTTTGAAACAGGTGCTAAAAAACTGAGTAACTGTCCATGTTTTAAGAACCTTTTGTGGGGAATGATTAGGCATGATGATTTATAAGAGAATGTCGAAGAAACCGAGTGTATAAAGAAGTAAAAAAATGCTTAAAATCGAAACCCTAATTCGTAAACCCCAAACCGGGACGTTTGAAACACGTGCTAAAAAACCGAGTAACTGTCCATGTTTTAAGAAACTTTTGTGGGGAATGCTTAGGCATGATGATTTAGAATAGAATGTCGAAGAAACGGAGTGTATAAAGCACTAAAACAGTGCTTAAAATCGAAATCCTAATTCGGAAACCCCAAACCGGGACGTTTGAAACACGTGCTAAAAACCTTATTAATTGTCCATGTTTTAAGAACTTTTTTGGGGAATGATTAGGCATGACGATTTAGAATAGAATGTCGAAGAAATGGAGGGTGTAAAGCAGTAAAAAAGTGCTTAAAATCCAAACCCCAATTCAGAAACCCCAAACCGGGACGTTTGAAAAACGTGCTAAAAAAACCGAGTAACTGTCCATGTTTTAATAAACTTTTGTGGGGAATGCTTAGGCATGATGATTTAGAATAGAATGTCGAAGAAATGGAGTGTATAAAGCACTAAAAAAGGGCTTCAAATCGAAACCCTAATTCGGAAACCCCAAACCGGGACGTTTGAAACACGTGCTATAAAAACAGATAAACTGTCCATGTTTTTCAAAATTTTTGTGAGGAATAATTAGGCATGATGATTAAGAATAGAATGTCGAAGAAACGGAGTGTATAAATCACTAAAAAAGTGCTTAAAATTTAAACCCTAATTCGGAAACCCCAAACCGGGACGTTTGAAACAGGTGCTAAAAAACTGAGTAACTGTCCATGTTTTAAGAACCTTTTGTGGGGAATGATTAGGCATGATGATTTATAAGAGAATGTCGAAGAAACCGAGTGTATAAAGAAGTAAAAAAGTGCTTAAAATCGAAACCCTAATTCGTAAACCCCAAACCGGGACGTTTGAAACACGTGCTAAAAAACCGAGTAACTGTCCATGTTTTAAGAAACTTTTGTGGGGAATGCTTAGGCATGATGATTTAGAATAGAATGTCGAAGAAACGGAGTGTATAAAGCACTAAAACAGTGCTTAAAATCGAAATCCTAATTCGGAAACCCCAAACCGGGACGTTTGAAACACGTGCTAAAAACCTTATTAATTGTCCATGTTTAAAGAACTTTTTTGGGGAATGATTAGGCATGACGATTTAGAATAGAATGTCGAAGAAATGGAGGGTGTAAAGCAGTAAAAAAGTGCTTAAAATCCAAACCCCAATTCAGAAACCCCAAACCGGGACGTTTGAAAAACGTGCTAAAAAAACCGAGTAACTGTCCATGTTTTAATAAACTTTTGTGGGGAATGCTTAGGCATGATGATTTAGAATAGAATGTCGAAGAAATGGAGTGTATAAAGCACTAAAAAAGGGCTTCAAATCGAAACCCTAATTCGGAAACCCCAAACCGGGACGTTTGAAACACGTGCTATAAAAACAGATAAACTGTCCATGTTTTTCAAAATTTTTGTGAGGAATAATTAGGCATGATGATTAAGAATAGAATGTCGAAGAAACGGAGTGTATAAATCACTAAAAAAGTGCTTAAAATTTAAACCCTAATTCGGAAACTTCAAACCGGGACGTTTGAAACAGGTGCTAAAAAACTGAGTAACTGTCCATGTTTTAAGAACCTTTTGTGGGGAATGATTAGGCATGATGATTTATAAGAGAATGTCGAAGAAACCGAGTGTATAAAGAAGTAAAAAAGTGCTTAAAATCGAAACCCTGATTCGGAAACCCCAAACCGGGACGTTTGAAACACGTGCTAAAAAACCGAGTAACTGTCCATGTTTTAAGAAACGTTTTTGGGGAATGCTTAGGCATGATGATTTAGAATAGAATGTCGAAGAAACGGAGTGTATAAAGCACTAAAAAAGTACTTAAAATCGAAATCCTAATTCGGAAACCCCAAACCGGGACGTTTGAAACACGTGCTAAAAAATTGAGTAACTGGCCATGTTTTAAGAACCTTTTGTGGGGAATGATTAGGCATGATGATTTATAAGAGAATTTCGAAGAAACTGAGTGTATAAAGAAGTAAAAAAGTGCTTAAAATCAAAACCCTGATTCGCATGCCCCAAACCGGGACGTTTGAAACTCGTGCTAAAAAACCGAGTAACTGTCCATGTTTTAAGAAACTTTAGGGGCGAATGATTAGGCATGATGATTTAGAAGAGAATGTCGGATAAACCGAGTGTATAAAGAAGTAAGAAGTGCTTCAAATCGAAATCCTAATTTGGAAACCCCAAACCGGGACGTTTGAAACACGTGCTAAAAACCTTATTAATTGTCCATGTTTTAAGAACTTTTTTGGGGAATGATTAGGCATGACGATTTAGAATAGAATGTCGAAGAAATGGAGGGTGTAAAGCAGTAAAAAAGTGCTTAAAATCCAAACCCCAATTCAGAAACCCCAAACCGGGACGTTTGAAAAACGTGCTAAAAAAACCGAGTAACTGTCCATGTTTTAATAAACTTTTGTGGGGAATGCTTAGGCATGATGATTTAGAATAGAATGTCGAAGAAATGGAGTGTATAAAGCACTAAAAAAGGGCTTCAAATCGAAACCCTAATTCGGAAACCCCAAACCGGGACGTTTGAAACACGTGCTATAAAAACAGATAAACTGTCCATGTTTTTCAAAATTTTTGTGAGGAATAATTAGGCATGATGATTAAGAATAGAATGTCGAAGAAACGGAGTGTATAAATCACTAAAAAAGTGCTTAAAATTTAAACCCTAATTCGGAAACTTCAAACCGGGACGTTTGAAACAGGTGCTAAAAAACTGAGTAACTGTCCATGTTTTAAGAACCTTTTGTGGGGAATGATTAGGCATGATGATTTATAAGAGAATGTCGAAGAAACCGAGTGTATAAAGAAGTAAAAAAGTGCTTAAAATCGAAACCCTGATTCGGAAACCCCAAACCGGGACGTTTGAAACACGTGCTAAAAAACCGAGTAACTGTCCATGTTTTAAGAAACGTTTTTGGGGAATGCTTAGGCATGATGATTTAGAATAGAATGTCGAAGAAACGGAGTGTATAAAGCACTAAAAAAGTACTTAAAATCGAAATCCTAATTCGGAAACCCCAAACCGGGACGTTTGAAACACGTGCTAAAAAATTGAGTAACTGGCCATGTTTTAAGAACCTTTTGTGGGGAATGATTAGGCATGATGATTTATAAGAGAATTTCGAAGAAACTGAGTGTATAAAGAAGTAAAAAAGTGCTTAAAATCAAAACCCTGATTCGCATGCCCCAAACCGGGACGTTTGAAACTCGTGCTAAAAAACCGAGTAACTGTCCATGTTTTAAGAAACTTTAGGGGCGAATGATTAGGCATGATGATTTAGAAGAGAATGTCGGATAAACCGAGTGTATAAAGAAGTAAGAAGTGCTTCAAATCGAAATCCTAATTTGGAAACCCCAAACCGGGACGTTTGAAACACGTGCTAAAAACCTTATTAATTGTCCATGTTTTAAGAACTTTTTTGGGGAATGATTAGGCATGACGATTTAGAATAGAATGTCGAAGAAATGGAGGGTGTAAAGCAGTAAAAAAGTGCTTAAAATCCAAACCCCAATTCAGAAACCCAAAACCGGGACGTTTGAAAAACGTGCTAAAAAAACCGAGTAACTGTCCATGTTTTAATAAACTTTTGTGGGGAATGCTTAGGCATGATGATTTAGAATAGAATGTCGAAGAAATGGAGTGTATAAAGCACTAAAAAAGGGCTTCAAATCGAAACCCTAATTCGGAAACCCCAAACCGGGACGTTTGAAACACGTGCTATAAAAACAGATAAACTGTCCATGTTTTTCAAAATTTTTGTGAGGAATAATTAGGCATGATGATTAAGAATAGAATGTCGAAGAAACGGAGTGTATAAATCACTAAAAAAGTGCTTAAAATTTAAACCCTAATTCGGAAACCCCAAACCGGGACGTTTGAAACAGGTGCTAAAAAACTGAGTAACTGTCCATGTTTTAAGAACCTTTTGTGGGGAATGATTAGGCATGATGATTTATAAGAGAATGTCGAAGAAACCGAGTGTATAAAGAAGTAAAAAAATGCTTAAAATCGAAACCCTAATTCGGAAACCCCAAACCGGGACGTTTGAAACACGTGCTAAAAAACCGAGTAACTGTCCATGTTTTAATAAACTTTTGTGGGGAATGCTTAGGCATGATGATTTAGAATAGAATGTCGAAGAAACGGAGTGTATAAAGCACTAAAACAGTGCTTAAAATCGAAATCCTAATTCGGAAACCCCAAACCGGGACGTTTGAAACACGTGCTAAAAAATTGAGTAACTGGCCATGTTTTAAGAACCTTTTGTGGGGAATGATTAGGCATGATGATTTATAAGAGAATTTCGAAGAAACTGAGTGTATAAAGAAGTAAAAAAGTGCTTAAAATCAAAACCCTGATTCGCATGCCCCAAACCGGGACGTTTGAAACTCGTGCTAAAAAACCGAGTAACTGTCCATGTTTTAAGAAACTTTAGGGGCGAATGATTAGGCATGATGATTTAGAAGAGAATGTCGGATAAACCGAGTGTATAAAGAAGTAAGAAGTGCTTCAAATCGAAATCCTAATTTGGAAACCCCAAACCGGGACGTTTGAAACACGTGCTAAAAACCTTATTAATTGTCCATGTTTTAAGAACTTTTTTGGGGAATGATTAGGCATGACGATTTAGAATAGAATGTCGAAGAAATGGAGGGTGTAAAGCAGTAAAAAAGTGCTTAAAATCCAAACCCCAATTCAGAAACCCCAAACCGGGACGTTTGAAAAACGTGCTAAAAAAACCGAGTAACTGTCCATGTTTTAATAAACTTTTGTGGGGAATGCTTAGGCATGATGATTTAGAATAGAATGTCGAAGAAATGGAGTGTATAAAGCACTAAAAAAGGGCTTCAAATCGAAACCCTAATTCGGAAACCCCAAACCGGGACGTTTGAAACACGTGCTATAAAAACAGATAAACTGTCCATGTTTTTCAAAATTTTTGTGAGGAACAATTAGGCATGATGATTAAGAATAGAATGTCGAAGAAACGGAGTGTATAAATCACTAAAAAAGTGCTTAAAATTTAAACCCTAATTCGGAAACTTCAAACCGGGACGTTTGAAACAGGTGCTAAAAAACTGAGTAACTGTCCATGTTTTAAGAACCTTTTGTGGGGAATGATTAGGCATGATGATTTATAAGAGAATGTCGAAGAAACCGAGTGTATAAAGAAGTAAAAAAGTGCTTAAAATCGAAACCCTGATTCGGAAACCCCAAACCGGGACGTTTGAAACACGTGCTAAAAAACCGAGTAACTGTCCATGTTTTAAGAAACGTTTTTGGGGAATGCTTAGGCATGATGATTTAGAATAGAATGTCGAAGAAACGGAGTGTATAAAGCACTAAAAAAGTACTTATAATCGAAATCCTAATTCGGAAACCCCAAACCGGGACGTTTGAAACACGTGCTAAAAAATTGAGTAACTGGCCATGTTTTAAGAACCTTTTGTGGGGAATGATTAGGCATGATGATTTATAAGAGAATTTCGAAGAAACTGAGTGTATAAAGAAGTAAAAAAGTGCTTAAAATCAAAACCCTGATTCGCATGCCCCAAACCGGGACGTTTGAAACTCGTGCTAAAAAACCGAGTAACTGTCCATGTTTTAAGAAACTTTAGGGGCGAATGATTAGGAGTGATGATTTAGAAGAGAATGTCGGATAAACCGAGTGTATAAAGAAGTAAGAAGTGCTTCAAATCGAAATCCTAATTTGGAAACCCCAAACCGGGACGTTTGAAACACGTGCTAAAAACCTTATTAATTGTCCATGTTTTAAGAACTTTTTTGGGGAATGATTAGGCATGACGATTTAGAATAGAATGTCGAAGAAATGGAGGGTGTAAAGCAGTAAAAAAGTGCTTAAAATCCAAACCCCAATTCAGAAACCCCAAACCGGGACGTTTGAAAAACGTGCTAAAAAAACCGAGTAACTGTCCATGTTTTAATAAACTTTTGTGGGGAATGCTTAGGCATGATGATTTAGAATAGAATGTCGAAGAAATGGAGTGTATAAAGCACTAAAAAAGGGCTTCAAATCGAAACCCTAATTCGGAAACCCCAAACCGGGACGTTTGAAACACGTGCTATAAAAACAGATAAACTGTCCATGTTTTTCAAAATTTTTGTGAGGAATAATTAGGCATGATGATTAAGAATAGAATGTCGAAGAAACGGAGTGTATAAATCACTAAAAAAGTGCTTAAAATTTAAACCCTAATTCGGAAACTTCAAACCGGGACGTTTGCAACAGGTGCTAAAAAACTGAGTAACTGTCCATGTTTTAAGAACCTTTTGTGGGGAATGATTAGGCATGATGATTTATAAGAGAATGTCGAAGAAACCGAGTGTATAAAGAAGTAAAAAAGTGCTTAAAATCGAAACCCTGATTCGGAAACCCCAAACCGGGACGTTTGAAACACGTGCTAAAAAACCGAGTAACTGTCCATGTTTTAAGAAACTTTTGTGGGGAATGCTTAGGCATGATGATTTAGAATAGAATGTCGAAGAAACGGAGTGTATAAAGCACTAAAAAATTTCTTATAATCGAAATCCTAATTCGGAAACCCCAAACCGGGACGTTTGAAACACGTGCTAAAAAATTGAGTAACTGGCCATGTTTTAAGAACCTTTTGTGGGGAATGATTAGGCATGATGATTTATAAGAGAATTTCGAAGAAACTGAGTGTATAAAGAAGTAAAAAAGTGCTTAAAATCAAAACCCTGATTCGCATGCCCCAAACCGGGACGTTTGAAACTCGTGCTAAAAAACCGAGTAAATGTCCATGTTTTAAGAAACTTTAGGGGCGAATGATTAGGAGTGATGATTTAGAAGAGAATGTCGGATAAACCGAGTGTATAAAGAAGTAAGAAGTGCTTCAAATCGAAATCCTAATTTGGAAACCCCAAACCGGGACGTTTGAAACACGTGCTAAAAACCTTATTAATTGTCCATGTTTTAAGAACTTTTTTGGGGAATGATTAGGCATGACGATTTAGAATAGAATGTCGAAGAAATGGAGGGTGTAAAGCAGTAAAAAAGTGCTTAAAATCCAAACCCCAATTCAGAAACCCCAAACCGGGACGTTTGAAAAACGTGCTAAAAAAACCGAGTAACTGTCCATGTTTTAATAAACTTTTGTGGGGAATGCTTAGGCATGATGATTTAGAATAGAATGTCGAAGAAACGGAGTGTATAAAGCACTAAAAAAGGGCTTCAAATCGAAACCCTAATTCGGAAACCCCAAACCGGGACGTTTGAAACACGTGCTATAAAAACAGATAAACTGTCCATGTTTTTCAAAATTTTTGTGAGGAATAATTAGGCATGATGATTAAGAATAGAATGTCGAAGAAATGGAGTGTATAAATCAATAAAAAAGTGCTTAAAATTTAAACCCTAATTCGGAAACCCCAAACCGGGACGTTTGAAACAGGTGCTAAAAAACTGAGTAACTGTCCATGTTTTAAGAACCTTTTGTGGGGAATGATTAGGCATGATGATTTATAAGAGAATGTCGAAGAAACCGAGTGTATAAAGAAGTAAAAAAGTGCTTAAAATCGAAACCCTGATTCGGAAACCCCAAACCGGGACGTTTGAAACACGTGCTAAAAAACCGAGTAACTGTCCATGTTTTAAGAAACTTTTGTGGGGAATGCTTAGGCATGATGATTTAGAATAGAATGTCGAAGAAACGAAGTGTATAAAGCACTAAAAAATTTCTTAAAATCGAAATCCTAATTCGGAAACCCCAAACCGGGACGTTTGAAACAAGTGCTAAAAAATTGAGTAACTGGCCATGTTTTAAGAACCTTTTGTGGGGAATGATTAGGCATGATGATTTATAAGAGAATTTCGAAGAAACTGAGTGTATAAAGAAGTAAAAAAGTGCTTAAAATCAAAACCCTGATTCACATGCCCCAAACCGGGACGTTTGAAACTCGTGCTAAAAAACCGAGTAACTGTCCATGTTTTAAGAAACTTTAGGGGCGAATGATTAGGCATGATGATTTAGAAGAGAATGTCGGATAAACCGAGTGTATAAAGAAGTAAGAAGTGCTTCAAATCGAAATCCTAATTTGGAAACCCCAAACCGGGACGTTTGAAACACGTGCTAAAAACCTTATTAATTGTCCATGTTTTAAGAACTTTTTTGGGGAATGATTAGGCATGACGATTTAGAATGGAATGTCGAAGAAATGGAGGGTGTAAAGCAGTAAAAAAGTGCTTAAAATCCAAACCCCAATTCAGAAACCCCAAACCGGGACGTTTGAAAAACGTGCTAAAAAAACCGAGTAACTGTCCATGTTTTAATAAACTTTTGTGGGGAATGCTTAGGCATGATGATTTAGAATAGAATGTCGAAGAAATGGAGTGTATAAAGCACTAAAAAAGGGCTTCAAATCGAAACCCTAATTCGGAAACCCCAAACCGGGACGTTTGAAACACGTGCTATAAAAACAGATAAACTGTCCATGTTTTTCAAAATTTTTGTGAGGAATAATTAGGCATGATGATTAAGAATAGAATGTCGAAGAAATGGAGTGTATAAATCAATAAAAAAGTGCTTAAAATTTAAACCCTAATTCGGAAACCCTAAACCGGGACGTTTGAAACAGGTGCTAAAAAACTGAGTAACTGTCCATGTTTTAAGAACCTTTTGTGGGGAATGATTAGGCATGATGATTTATAAGAGAATGTCGAAGAAACCGAGTGTATAAAGAAGTAAAAAAGTGCTTAAAATCGAAACCCTGATTCGGAAACCCCAAACCGGGACGTTTGAAACATGTGCTAAAAAACCGAGTAACTGTCCATGTTTTAAGAAACTTTTGTGGGGAATGCTTAGGCATGATGATTTAGAATAGAATGTCGAAGAAACGAAGTGTATAAAGCACTAAAAAAGTGCTTAAAATCGAAATCCTAATTCGGAAACCCCAAACCGGGACGTTTGAAACACGTGCTAAAAAATTGAGTAACTGGCCATGTTTTAAGAACCTTTTGTGGGGAATGATTAGGCATGATGATTTAAAAGAGAATTTCGAAGAAACTGAGTGTATAAAGAAGTAAAAAAGTGCTTAAAATCAAAACCCTGATTCGCATGCCCCAAACCGGGACGTTTGAAACTCGTGCTAAAAAACCGAGTAACTGTCCATGTTTTAAGAAACTTTAGGGGCGAATGATTAGGCATGATGATTTAGAAGAGAATGTCGGATTAACCGAGTGTATAAAGAAGTAAGAAGTGCTTCAAATCGAAATCCTAATTTGGAAACCCCAAACCGGGACGTTTGAAACACGTGCTAAAAACCTTATTAATTGTCCATGTTTTAAGAACTTTTTTGGGGAATGATTAGGCATGACGATTTAGAATAGAATGTCGAAGAAATGGAGGGTGTAAAGCAGTAAAAAAGTGCTTAAAATCCAAACCCCAATTCAGAAACCCCAAACCGGGACGTTTGAAAAACGTGCTAAAAAAACCGAGTAACTGTCCATGTTTTAATAAACTTTTGTGGGGAATGCTTAGGCATGATGATTTAGAATAGAATGTCGAAGAAACGGAGTGTATAAAGCACTAAAAAAGGGCTTCAAATCGAAACCCTAATTCGGAAACCCCAAACCGGGACGTTTGAAACACGTGCTATAAAAACAGATAAACTGTCCATGTTTTTCAAAATTTTTGTGAGGAATAATTAGGCATGATGATTAAGAATAGAATGTCGAAGAAATGGAGTGTATAAATCAATAAAAAAGTGCTTAAAATTTAAACCCTAATTCGGAAACCCCAAACCGGGACGTTTGAAACAGGTGCTAAAAAACTGAGTAACTGTCCATGTTTTAAGAACCTTTTGTGGGGAATGATTAGGCATGATGATTTATAAGAGAATGTCGAAGAAACCGAGTGTATAAAGAAGTAAAAAAGTGCTTAAAATCGAAACCCTGATTCGGAAACCCCAAACCGGGACGTTTGAAACACGTGCTAAAAAACCGAGTAACTGTCCATGTTTTAAGAAACTTTTGTGGGGAATGCTTAGGCATGATGATTTAGAATAGAATGTCGAAGAAACGAAGTGTATAAAGCACTAAAAAATTTCTTAAAATCGAAATCCTAATTCGGAAACCCCAAACCGGGACGTTTGAAACAAGTGCTAAAAAATTGAGTAACTGGCCATGTTTTAAGAACCTTTTGTGGGGAATGATTAGGCATGATGATTTATAAGAGAATTTCGAAGAAACTGAGTGTATAAAGAAGTAAAAAAGTGCTTAAAATCAAAACCCTGATTCACATGCCCCAAACCGGGACGTTTGAAACTCGTGCTAAAAAACCGAGTAACTGTCCATGTTTTAAGAAACTTTAGGGGCGAATGATTAGGCATGATGATTTAGAAGAGAATGTCGGATAAACCGAGTGTATAAAGAAGTAAGAAGTGCTTCAAATCGAAATCCTAATTTGGAAACCCCAAACCGGGACGTTTGAAACACGTGCTAAAAACCTTATTAATTGTCCATGTTTTAAGAACTTTTTTGGGGAATGATTAGGCATGACGATTTAGAATGGAATGTCGAAGAAATGGAGGGTGTAAAGCAGTAAAAAAGTGCTTAAAATCCAAACCCCAATTCAGAAACCCCAAACCGGGACGTTTGAAAAACGTGCTAAAAAAACCGAGTAACTGTCCATGTTTTAATAAACTTTTGTGGGGAATGCTTAGGCATGATGATTTAGAATAGAATGTCGAAGAAATGGAGTGTATAAAGCACTAAAAAAGGGCTTCAAATCGAAACCCTAATTCGGAAACCCCAAACCGGGACGTTTGAAACACGTGCTATAAAAACAGATAAACTGTCCATGTTTTTCAAAATTTTTGTGAGGAATAATTAGGCATGATGATTAAGAATAGAATGTCGAAGAAATGGAGTGTATAAATCAATAAAAAAGTGCTTAAAATTTAAACCCTAATTCGGAAACCCTAAACCGGGACGTTTGAAACAGGTGCTAAAAAACTGAGTAACTGTCCATGTTTTAAGAACCTTTTGTGGGGAATGATTAGGCATGATGATTTATAAGAGAATGTCGAAGAAACCGAGTGTATAAAGAAGTAAAAAAGTGCTTAAAATCGAAACCCTGATTCGGAAACCCCAAACCGGGACGTTTGAAACACGTGCTAAAAAACCGAGTAACTGTCCATGTTTTAAGAAACTTTTGTGGGGAATGCTTAGGCATGATGATTTAGAATAGAATGTCGAAGAAACGAAGTGTATAAAGCACTAAAAAAGTGCTTAAAATCGAAATCCTAATTCGGAAACCCCAAACCGGGACGTTTGAAACACGTGCTAAAAAATTGAGTAACTGGCCATGTTTTAAGAACCTTTTGTGGGGAATGATTAGGCATGATGATTTAAAAGAGAATTTCGAAGAAACTGAGTGTATAAAGAAGTAAAAAAGTGCTTAAAATCAAAACCCTGATTCGCATGCCCCAAACCGGGACGTTTGAAACTCGTGCTAAAAAACCGAGTAACTGTCCATGTTTTAAGAAACTTTAGGGGCGAATGATTAGGCATGATGATTTAGAAGAGAATGTCGGATTAACCGAGTGTATAAAGAAGTAAGAAGTGCTTCAAATCGAAATCCTAATTTGGAAACCCCAAACCGGGACGTTTGAAACACGTGCTAAAAACCTTATTAATTGTCCATGTTTTAAGAACTTTTTTGGGGAATGATTAGGCATGATGATTTAGAATAGAATGTCGAAGAAACGGAGTGTATAAAGCACTAAAAAATTTCTTAAAATCGAAATCCTAATTCGGAAACCCCAAACCGGGACGTTTGAAACACGTGCTAAAAAATTGAGTAACTGGCCATGTTTTAAGAACCTTTTGTGGGGAATGATTAGGCATGATGATTTATAAGAGAATTTCGAAGAAACTGAGTGTATAAAGAAGTAAAAAAGTGCTTAAAATCAAAACCCTGATTCACATGCCCCAAACCGGGACGTTTGAAACTCGTGCTAAAAAACCGAGTAACTGTCCATGTTTTAAGAAACTTTAGGGGCGAATGATTAGGCATGATGATTTAGAAGAGAATGTCGGATAAACCGAGTGTATAAAGAAGTAAGAAGTGCTTCAAATCGAAATCCTAATTTGGAAACCCCAAACCGGGACGTTTGAAACACGTGCTAAAAACCTTATTAATTGTCCATGTTTTAAGAACTTTTTTGGGGAATGATTAGGCATGACGATTTAGAATAGAATGTCGAAGAAATGGAGGGTGTAAAGCAGTAAAAAAGTGCTTAAAATCCAAACCCCAATTCAGAAACCCCAAACCGGGACGTTTGAAAAACGTGCTAAAAAAACCGAGTAACTGTCCATGTTTTAATAAACTTTTGTGGGGAATGCTTAGGCATGATGATTTAGAATAGAATGTCGAAGAAATGGAGTGTATAAAGCACTAAAAAATGGCTTCAAATCGAAACCCTAATTCGGAAACCCCAAACCGGGACGTTTGAAACACGTGCTATAAAAACAGATAAACTGTCCATGTTTTTCAAAATTTTTGTGAGGAATAATTAGGCATGATGATTAAGAATAGAATGTCGAAGAAACGGAGTGTATAAATCACTAAAAAAGTGCTTAAAATCGAAACCCTGATTCAGAAACCCCAAACCGGGACGTTTGAAACACGTGCTAAAAAACCGAGTAACTGTCCATGTTTTAAGAAACGTTTTTGGGGAATGCTTAGGCATGATGATTTAGAATAGAATGTCGAAGAAACGGAGTGTATAAAGCACTAAAAAAGTACTTAAAATCGAAATCCTAATTCGGAAACCCCAAACCGGGACGTTTGAAACACGTGCTAAAAAATTGAGTAACTGGCCATGTTTTAAGAACCTTTTGTGGGGAATGATTAGGCATGATGATTTATAAGAGAATTTCGAAGAAACTGAGTGTATAAAGAAGTAAAAAAGTGCTTAAAATCAAAACCCTGATTCGCATGCCCCAAACCGGGACGTTTGAAACTCGTGCTAAAAAACCGAGTAACTGTCCATGTTCTAAGAAACTTTAGGGGCGAATGATTAGGCATGATGATTTAGAAGAGAATGTCGGATAAACCGAGTGTATAAAGAAGTAAGAAGTGCTTCAAATCGAAATCCTAATTTGGAAACCCCAAACCGGGACGTTTGAAACACGTACTAAAAACCTTATTAATTGTCCATGTTTTAAGAACTTTTTTGGGGAATGATTAGGCATGACGATTAAGAATAGAATGTCGAAGAAATGGAGGGTATAAAGCAGTAAAAATGTGCTTAAAATCCAAACCCTAATTCAGAAACCCCAAACCGGGACGTTTGAAAAACGTGCTAAAAAAACCGAGTAACTGTCAATGTTTTAATAAACTTTTGTGGGGAATGCTTAGGCATGATGATTTAGAATAGAATGTCGAAGAAATGGAGTGTATAAAGCACTAAAAAAGGGCTTCAAATCGAAACCCTAATTCGGAAACCCCAAACCGGGACGTTTGAAACACGTGCTATAAAAACAGATAAACTGTCCATGTTTTTCAAAATTTTTGTGAGGAATAATTAGGCATGATGATTAAGAATAGAATGTCGAAGAAATGGAGTGTATAAATCAATAAAAAAGTGCTTAAAATTTAAACCCTAATTCGGAAACCCCAAACCGGGACGTTTGAAACAGGTGCTAAAAAATTGAGTAACTGTCCATGTTTTAAGAACCTTTTGTGGGGAATGATTAGGCATGATGATTTATAAGAGAATGTCGAAGAAACCGAGTGTATAAAGAAGTAAAAAAGTGCTTAAAATCGAAACCCTGATTCGGAAACCCCAAACAGGGACGTTTGAAACACGTGCTAAAAAACCGAGTAACTGTCCATGTTTTAAGAAACTTTTGTGGGGAATGCTTAGGCATGATGATTAGAATAGAATGTCGAAGAAACGGAGTGTATAAAGCACTAAAAAAGTGCTTAAAATCGAAATCCTAATTCGGAAACCCCAAACCGGGAAGTTTGAAACACGTGCTAAAAAATTGAGTAACTGGCCATGTTTGAAGAACCTTTTGTGGGGAATGATTAGGCATGATGATTTATAAGAGAATTTCGAAGAAACTGAGTGTATAAAGAAGTAAAAAAAGTGCTTAAAATCAAAACCCTGATTCGCATGCCCCAAACCGGGACGTTTGAAACTCGTGCTAAAAAACCGAGTAACTGTCCAAGTTCTAAGAAACTTTAGGGGCGAATGATTAGGCATGATGATTTAGAAGAGAATGTCGGATAAACCGAGTGTATTAAGAAGTAAGAAGTGCTTCAAATCGAAATCCTAATTTGGAAACCCCAAACCGGGACGTTTGAAACACGTGCTAAAAACCTTATTAATTGTCCATGTTTTAAGAACTTTTTTGGGGAATGATTAGGCATGACGATTTAGAATAGAATGTCGAAGAAATGGAGGGTGTAAAGCAGTAAAAAAGTGCTTAAAATCCAAACCCCAATTCAGAAACCCCAAACCGGGACGTTTGAAAAACGTGCTAAAAAAACCGAGTAACTGTCCATGTTTTAATAAACTTTTGTGGGGAATGCTTAGGCATGATGATTTAGAATAGAATGTCGAAGAAATGGAGTGTATAAAGCACTAAAAAAGGGCTTCAAATCGAAACCCTAATTCGGAAACCCCAAACCGGGACGTTTGAAACACGTGCTATAAAAACAGATAAACTGTCCATGTTTTTCAAAATTTTTGTGAGGAATAATTAGGCATGATGATTAAGAATAGAATGTCGAAGAAATGGAGTGTATAAATCAATAAAAAAGTGCTTAAAATTTAAACCCTAATTCGGAAACCCCAAACCGGGACGTTTGAAACAGGTGCTAAAAAACTGAGTAACTGTCCATGTTTTAAGAACCTTTTGTGGGGAATGATTAGGCATGATGATTTATAAGAGAATGTCGAAGAAACCGAGTGTATAAAGAAGTAAAAAAGTGCTTAAAATCGAAACCCTGATTCGGAAACCCCAAACAGGGACGTTTGAAACACGTGCTAAAAAACCGAGTAACTGTCCATGTTTTAAGAAACTTTTGTGGGGAATGCTTAGGCATGATGATTAGAATAGAATGTCGAAGAAACGGAGTGTATAAAGCACTAAAAAAGTGCTTAAAATCGAAATCCTAATTCGGAAACCCCAAACCGGGAAGTTTGAAACACGTGCTAAAAAATTGAGTAACTGGCCATGTTTGAAGAACCTTTTGTGGGGAATGATTAGGCATGATTATTTATAAGAGAATTTCGAAGAAACTGAGTGTATAAAGAAGTAAAAAAGTGCTTAAAATCAAAACCCTGATTCGCATGCCCCAAACCGGGACGTTTGAAACTCGTGCTAAAAAACCGAGTAACTGTCCAAGTTCTAAGAAACTTTAGGGGCGAATGATTAGGCATGATGATTTAGAAGAGAATGTCGGATAAACCGAGTGTATTAAGAAGTAAGAAGTGCTTCAAATCGAAATCCTAATTTGGAAACCCCAAACCGGGACGTTTGAAACACGTACTAAAAACCTTATTAATTGTCCATGTTTTAAGAACTTTTTTGGGGAATGATTAGGCATGACGATTAAGAATAGAATGTCGAAGAAATGGAGGGTGTAAAGCAGTAAAAAAGTGCTTAAAATCCAAACCCTAATTCAGAAACCCCAAACCGGGACGTTTGAAAAACGTGCTAAAAAAACCGAGTAACTGTCCATGTTTTAATAAACTTTTGTGGGGAATGCTTAGGCATGATGATTTAGAATAGAATGTCGAAGAAATGGAGTGTATAAAGCACTAAAAAAGGGCTTCAAATCGAAACCCTAATTCGGAAACCCCAAACCGGGACGTTTGAAACACGTGCTATAAAAACAGATAAACTGTCCATGTTTTTCAAAATTTTTGTGAGGAATAATTAGGCATGATGATTAAGAATAGAATGTCGAAGAAATGGAGTGTATAAATCAATAAAAAAGTGCTTAAAATTTAAACCCTAATTCGGAAACCCTAAACCGGGACCGTTGAAACACGTGCTATAAAAACAGATAAACTGTCCATGTTTTTCAAAATTTTTGTGAGGAATAATTACGCATGATGATTAAGAATAGAATGTCGAAGAAACGGAGTGTATAAATCACTAAAAAAGTGCTTAAAATTTAAACCTTAATTCGGAAACCCCAAACTGGGACGTTTGAAACACGTGCTATAAAAACAGATAAACTGTCCATGGTTTTCAAAATTTTTGTGAGGAATAATTAGGCATGATGATTAAGAATAGAATGTCGAAGAAATGGAGTGTATAAATCAATAAAAAAGTGCTTAAAATTTAAACCCTAATTCGGAAACCCCAAACCGGGACGTTTGAAACACGTGCTAAAAAACTGAGTAACTGTCCATGTTTTAAGAACCTTTTGTGGGGAATGATTAGGCATGATGATTTATAAGAGAATGTCGAAGAAACCGAGTGTATAAAGAAGTAAAAAAGTGCTTAAAATCGAAACCCTGATTCGGAAACCCCAAACAGGGACGTTTGAAACACGTGCTAAAAAACCAAGTAACTGTCCATGTTTTAAGAAACTTTTGTGGGGAATGCTTAGGCATGATGATTTAGAATAGAATGTCGAAGAAACGGAGTGTATAAAGCACTAAAAAAGTGTTTAAAATCGAAATCCTAATTCGGAAACCCCAAACCGGGACGTTTGAAACCCGTGCTAAAAAATTGAGTAACTAGCCATGTTTTAAGAACCTTTTGTGGGGAATGATTAGGCATGATGATTTATAAGAGAATTTCGAAGAAACTGAGTATATAAAGAAGTAAAAAAGTGCTTAAAATCAAAACCCTGATTCGCATGCCCCAAACCGGGACGTTTGAAACTCGTGCTAAAAAACCGAGTAACTGTCCATGTTTTAAGAAACTTTAGGGGCGAATGATTAGGCATGATGATTTAGAAGAGAATGTCGTATAAACCGAGTGTATAAAGAAGTAAGAAGTGCTTCAAATCGAAATCCTAATTTGGAAACCCCAAACTGGGACGTTTGAAACACGTGCTAAAAACCTTATTAATTGTCCATGTTTTAAGAACTTTTTTGGGGAATGATTAGGCATGACGATTTAGAATAGAATGTCGAAGAAATGGAGGGTATAAAGCAGTAAAAAAGTGCTTAAAATCCAAACCCCAATTCAGAAACCCCAAACCGGGACGTTTGAAAAACGTGCTAAAAAAACCGAGTAACTGTCCATGTTTTAATAAACTTTTGTGGGGAATGCTTAGGCATGATGATTTAGAATAAAATGTCGAAGAAATGGAGTGTATAAAGCACTAAAAAAGGGCTTCAAATCGAAACCCTAATTCGTAAACCCCAAACCGGGACGTTTGAAACACGTGCTATAAAAACAGATAAACTGTCCATGTTTTTCAAAATTTTTGTGAGGAATAATTAGGCATGATGATTAAGAATAGAATGTCTAAGAAATGGAGTGTATAAATCAATAAAAAAGTGCTTAAAATTTAAACCCTAATTCGGAAACCCCAAACCGGGACGTTTGAAACAGGTGCTAAAAAACTTAGTAACTGTCCATGTTTTAAGAACCTTTTGTGGGGAATGATTAGGCATGATGATTTATAAGAGAATGTCGAAGAAACCGAGTGTATAAAGAAGTAAAAAAGTGCTTAAAATCGAAACCCTGATTCGGAAACCCCAAACAGGGACGTTTGAAACACGTGCTAAAAAACCGAGTAACTGTCCATGTTTTAAGAAACTTTTGTGGGGAATGCTTAGGCATGATGATTTAGAATAGAATGTCGAAGAAACGGAGTGTATAAAGCACTAAAAAAGTGCTTAAAATCGAAATCCTAATTCGAAAACCCCAAACCGGGACGTTTGAAACACGTGCTAAAAAATTGAGTAACTGGCCATGTTTTAAGAACCTTTTGTGGGGAATGATTAGGCATGATGATTTATAAGAGAATTTTGAAGAAACTGAGTGTATAAAGAAGTAAGAAAGTGCTTAAAATCAAAACCCTGATTCGCATGCCCTAAACCGGGACGTTTGAAACTCGTGCTAATAAACCGAGTAACTGTCCATGTTTTCAGAAACTTTAGGGGCGAATGATTAGGCATGATGATTTAGAAGAGAATGTCGGATAAACCGAGTGTATAAAGAAGTAAGAAGTGCTTCAAATCGAAATCCTAATTTGGAAACCCCAAACCGGGACGTTTGAAACACGTGCTAAAAACCTTATTAATTGTCCATGTTTTAAGAACTTTTTTGGGGAATGATTATGCATGACGATTTAGAATCGAATGTCGAAGAAATGGAGGGTATAAAGCAGTAAAAAAGTGCTTAAAATCCAAACCCTAATTCAGAAACCCCAAACCGGGACGTTTGAAAAACGTGCTAAAAAAACCGAGTAACTGTCCATGTTTTAATAAACTTTTGTTCGGAATGCTTAGGCATGATGATTTAGAATAAAATGTCGAAGAAATGGAGTGTATAAAGCACTAAAAAAGGGCTTCAAATCGAAAACCTAATTCGGAAACCCCAAACCGGGACGTTTGAAACACGTGCTATAAAAAAAGATAAACTGTCCATGTTTTTCAAAATTTTTGTGAGGAATAATTAGGCATGATGATTAAGAATAGAATGTCGAAGAAACGGAGTGTATAAATCAATAAAAAAGTGCTTAAAATTTAAACCCTAATTCGGAAACCCCAAACCGGGACGTTTGAAACAGGTGCTAAAAAACTGAGTAACTGTCCATGTTTTAAGAACCTTTTGTGGGGAATGATTAGGCATGATGATTTATAAGAGAATGTCGAAGAAACCGAGTGTATAAAGAAGTAAAAAAGTGCTTAAAATCGAACCCTCATTCGGAAACCCCAAACCGGGACGTTTGAAACACGTGCTAAAAAATCGAGTAACTGCCCATGTTTTAAGAAACTTTTGTGGGGAATGCTTAGGCATGATGATTTAGAATAGAATGTCGAAGAAACGGAGTGTATAAAGCACTAAAAAAGTGCTTAAAATCGAAATCCTAATTCGGAAACCCCAAACCGGGACGTTTGAAACTCGTGCTAAAAAATTGAGTAACTGGCCATGTTTTAAGAACATTTTGTGCGGAATTATTAGGCATGATGATTTATAAGAGAATTTCGAAGAAACTGAGTGTATAAAGAAGTAAGAAAGTGCTTAAAATCAAAACCCTGATTCGCATGCCCTAAACCGGGACGTTTGAAACTCGTGCTAAAAAACCGAGTAACTGTCCATGTTTTAAGAAACTTTAGGGGCGAATTATTAGGCATGATGATTTAGAAGAGAATGTCGGATAAACCGATTGTATAAAGAAGTAAGAAGTGCTTCAAATCGAAATCCTAATTTGGAAACCCCAAACCGGGACGTTTGAAACACGTGCTAAAAACCTTATAAATTGTCCATGTTTTAAGAACTTTTTTGGGGAATGATTAGGCATGACGATTTAGAATAGAATGTCGAAGAAATGGAGGGTATAAAGCAGTAAAAAAGTGCTTAAAATCCAAACCCTAATTCAGAAACCCCAAACCGGGACGTTTTAAAAACGTGCTAAAAAAACCGAGATGATTTAGAAGAGAATGTCGGATAAACCGAGTGTATAAAGAAGTAAGAAGTGCTTCAAATCGAAATCCTAATGTGGAAACCCCAAACCGGGACGTTTGAAACACGTGCTAAAAACCTTATTAATTGTCCATGTTTTAAGAACTTTTTTTGGGGAATGATTAGGCATGACGATTTAGAATAGAATGTCGAAAAAATGGAGGGTATAAAGCAGTAAAAAAGTGCTTAAAATCCAAACCCTAATTCAGAAACCCCAAACCGGTTCGTTTGAAAAACGTGCTAAAAAACCGAGTAACTGTCCATGTTTTAATAAACTTTTGTGGGGAATGCTTAGGCATGATGATTTAGAATAGAATGTCGAAGAAATGGTGTGTATAAAGCACTAAAAAAGGGCTTCAAATCGAAACCCTAATTCGAAAACCCCAAACCAGGACGTTCGAAACACGTGCTATAAAAACAGATAAACTGTCTATGTTTTTCGAAATTTTTGTGAGGAATAGTTAGGCATGATGATTAAGAATAGAATTTCGAAGAAACGGAGTGTATAAATCAATAAAAAAGTGCTTAAAATTTAAACCCTATTTCGGAAACCCCAAACCGGGACGTTTTAAACACGTGCTAAAAAACTGAGTAACTGTCCATGTTTTAAGAACCTTTTGTGGGGAATGATTAGGCATGATGATTTATAAGAGAATGTCGAAGAAACTGAGTGTATAAAGAAGTAAAAAAGTGCTTAAAATCGAAACCCTGATTCGGAAACCCCAAACCGGGACGTTTGAAACACGTGCTAAAAAACCGAGTGTCCATGTTTTAAGAAACTTTTGTGGGGAATGCTTAGGCATGATGATTTAGAATAGAATGTCGAAGAAACGGAGTGTATAAAGCACTAAAAAAGTGCTTCAAATCGAAACCCTAATTCGGAAACCCAAAACCAGGACGTTTGAAACACGTGCTATAAAAACCGATAAACTGTCCATGTTTTTTGAAATTTTTTTGAGGAATGATTAGGCATGATGATTGAGAATAGAATGTCGAAGAAACGGAGTGTATAAATCAATAAAAAAAGTGCTTAAACTTTAAACCCTAATTCGGAAACCCCAAACCGGGACGTTTGAAACACGTGCTAAAAAATCGAGTAACTGTCCATGTTTTTCGCAACTTTTTTAGGGAATGACGAGTCATGATGATTTAGAATAGAATTTCGAAGAAACGGAGTGTATAAAGCAGTAAAATTTGCTTAAAATCGAAACCTTAATTCGAAAACCCCAAACCGAGATGTTTGAAACTCGTGCTAAAAAAACCGAGCAACCGTACATGTTTTTCAAAACTTTTGTGGGGAATTATTAGCCATGATGATTTAGAATAGAATGTTGAAGAAATGGAGTGTATAAAGCAGTACAAAAGTCCTTCAAATCGAAACCCTAATTCGGAAAACCCAAATCGGGACGTTGAAACACGTGCTAAAGAAACCGAGTAACTTTCCATGTTTTAAAAAACTTTTTTGGGGAAGGATTAGGCATGATGATTTAGAATAGAATGTTGAATAAAAAGAGTGTATAAAGCAGTAAAAAAGTGCTTAAAATCGAACTCTATTTCGGAAACTTCAAACTGGGACGTTTCAAACACGTTCTAAAAAACCGATAAACTATCCATGTTTTTCGAAACTTTTGTGGGGAATGATTAGCCATGATAATGAAGAATAGAATATCGAAGAAACGGAATGTATAAAGCAGTAAAAAAGGGCTTAAAATTGAAACCCTAATTCAGAAACCCCAAACCGGGACGTTGGAAACACGTGCTAAAAAACCAAGTAACTGTTCATGTTTTTCAAAACTTTTGTAGGGAATGATGAGGCATGATGATTTAGAATAGAATTTTGAAGAAACGGAGTGGATAAAAAAATAAAAAAGTGTTTAAAATCGAAACCCTAATTCGGAAACCTCAAACCAATACGTTTGAAACACGTTCTAAAGAAACCGAGTAACTTTCCATGTTTTAAGAAACTTTTGTGAGGAATAATTAGGCATGATGATTTAGAATAGATTGTCGAAGAAACAAAGTGTATAAAGAAATAAAAAAGTGCTTAAAATCAAACCTTTAATTCGGAAACCCCAAACCGGGACGTTTGAAACACATGCTAAAATAACCGAGTAACTGTCCATGTTTTTTGAAACTTTTGTGGGGAATGATTAGGCATGATGATTAAGAATAGAATGTCAAAGAAACGGAGTGTATAAAGCAGTAAAAAAGTGCTTAACATCGAAAAAAATATTTCGTTCCTCCTTCTAACTAACGTCTCTAGTTGATCAATACAGATATATGTGGACCAATTAACCCCGAGTCCTTAAGCGAAAATAGGTATTTCATTTCCTTTATCGATGATCACTCACGGAAAACTTTGGCTTACTATCTAAAAGGAAAATCCAAGGCATTCGAGGTGTTAAAAAATTTCAAAGTAATGGTGGAGAAGGAAACTGGTAGACACATCAAAGCTGTACGATCCGATAGATGTGGCTAGTATACTTCGACGGCTTTCATGGAGTACTGCGAGGAGCAAGGCATAAGGTGATTTTTAACCGCACCGTACACCCCTCAATAAAATGGTGTGGCCGAGAGAAAGAACCGGGCCATTCTCGACATGGTTATCTCAATGCTTAAGAGAAAAAGGATGTCGAAGGAATTTTGGGCAGAAGCCGTGCAATGCACCATCTACGTACAAAATCGATGTCCACATGCAAAGTTAGATGATCAAACACCACTAGAGGCTTGGAACGGACAAAAGCCTACAATTTCTCACCCTTAAAGTGTTCGGTAGTGTGGCTTATGCTCACGTCCGGACCAACGAAGAACGAAGCTCGAAGACAAAAGCAAAAGGTATATCTGGGAGCCAATTCAACTGGAGGAGGAGCGAGTCTTCGCTCAGATCGGCAAGAGGGACGAGTAACACGAGCACCACCAGCGATGGATCCTCGACACAGGGGCAACAAACCATATGACCGGGGCTAGATCGAAGGGCACGGCACCATCCTATTATTTCATCTCGAGGCTCAAGGCTAACCTTTTGAGCCTGGGTCAACTCGATGAGACAGGCTGCTTCATTTCCATCGAGCGCGGACTACTCAAAATCTGCGATAATCAACGACGGCTGCTCACGCAGGCAAGGCGGACGACAAACCGTCTTTACATCCTGGAGTTAGAGATAGAGCAACCCGTCAGCCTCTCAGCCAAGTTCGAAGAGGTATCTTGGAGGTGGCACGCAAGGTAAGGACACTTAAACTTTCCTACTCTAGAAAAGCTACAGAAGGAGGAGTTGGTGCACGGTTTGCCAGCAATCAAAGGCCCACACCCTTTCCGTCTCGAACATTACCGAGCCGATGAGCTGTTTGAGCTTGTACATGGCGATATCTGCGGGCCCATCAAGCCGGCGACCCCAGACGGTAAGAGTCTCTTTCTCCTGTTAGTCGATGACAAAAGCCGCTTGATGTGGCTGACCCTGCTGCAAGCGAAGAGACGGTTAAGCGCATTAAAGCGCAAGCGGAGGTCGAATGTGAGAAGAAGATGCGAGTGCTGCGCACAGACCGAGGCAGAGAATTCACCTCGGCAAGTTTCAGTAAGTACTGCGACGAGATCGGCATACAACGGCACCTAACGGCGCCCTACTCCCCCCAACAGAACGGAGTGGTGGAGCGCCAAAATCAGACCATCGTTGGGACAGCGAGGTCATTGTTGGTGACGGCTGGAATACCTGGGAGATTCTGGGGAGAGGCAGTAATGATGGCCGTTTATCTCCTCAATCGGTCACCAACCTGAAGCCTCGACGGGAAGACGCCATATGAGGCCTGGTACAACAAAAAACCAGCGGTACATCATTTTCGCGTGTTTGGTTGCATCGCATACATGAAGGTAACACGTCCCCACCTCGCCAAGCTCGATCCCAGGGGGCTGAAGGTCATCTTCATCAGCTATGAACCCGGAGCAAGGCGTACAAACTCTATGATCCTGTAGGGGGCGAGCTCACGTGTCTCGCGACGTCGTCTTCGACGAAAGCACCTTCTGGCAGTGGAATGACGTGATCGAGGCAGACCATAATCCAAATCAATTTACGGTGGAGTACCTCGTCACCGAGACGGAAGAAGAAGGAGCCCAGCATCAGGAGCCGTCACCGCCGCCAGCAGGTGCACCCCTTGAACTAGTGGAATTCGCAACACCACGGACTGCGGATTCGACACTGGATGTCGATCACGATACTGATCTGGAGGCCAGGTACTAGAGGATGGACGATCTAGTGGGAGGAGGTGAACCACCTGGACTGGCAGCGCGCGAGCTCGAAGAAGTTGCCGAACTACATGCCATCAGTGCAGATGAACCGAACACATTCGCCGAAGCAGAAAAGAACCCGTGCTGGCTGAAGGCAATGCAGGAGGAGATGACATCCATCACCGAGAACCAGACATGGAGTCTGGAGGATATGCCGCCGGGACACTAAGCCATAGGGCTCAAATGGGTCTTCAAACTGAAGCGCAACGAAAAAGGAGAAGTTGTGAAGCACAAGGCCCGTCTGGTGGTGAAGGGCTATGTCCAGAAGCAAGGAGTGGACTTCAAAGAGGTATTTGCGCCAGTGGCAAGGTTAGAATCCGTTCGTTTCTTGCTGGAAATTGCGGCACATTACTCTTGGGAGGTTCACCATATGGACGTAAAGTCTACTTTCTTTAACGGAGAGCTGAAGGAGACCGTCTATGTCCGACAACCACCTGGCTTCCTGGACAACGACAACTCCAATAAGGTACTGGGCCTGCACAAGGCACTCTACGGGTTTCGACAAGCCCCACGAGCCTGGAACGCGAAGCTCGACAGTACCCTACTGTCACTGAAATTCAAACGTTGTGCCTCTGAGCATGGCATGTACACACACGGCCATGACACTCGTGGAAGTGTACGTCGACAACCTCATAATCACTGGAGGCGACGTGGAAGTCCTCGGAAGGTTCAAGAAGGAGATGTCGTAAAACTTCGAGATGAGCGATCTCGGCGTGCTCAGCTACTAAATTATACCGGCATCTCCATCTGCCAAAGTGCATAGGCGAAGAAGCTGTTGGACACAACTGGGCTTGTGGACAGTAATCCTACAAGGACGCCAATGGAGGCCCGACTCTAACTAAGGAAGGTCGGCACTACATCGACAGTCGACTCCACCAATTACCGTAGCATTGTCGGGAATCTGCGCTATCTGGTAAACTCTCATCCTGATCTTGCTTATTCTGTTGGATATGTGAGCAGGTTTATGGAAGCACCTAGGGAGGAGCATCTAGTGGCTGTCAAGCGCATCCTGAGCTATGTAGCCGGAACCAGAGGTTGGGGTGTAAGATACTGTGCAGGGAGCGAAAAGGAGAAACTCAAGCTAGTCGGCTACAGTGATAGTGACATATTTTTGTTGTATATATATATTTTTTTTTTTCAAAATTATCTATTGATATTGACATTTCCATAAAATCGAGACTTCCACATTTTAAACATTAATGTTAAGTAACTAATTTTGATATCTAACCCAAAGGCTATAATTTGAATAGAAAATGCAACTATCATACCTTCATTCTCATAGCCTATATAGTGACCCTACATGGTTCTCTTGCCTTCATCTAAAAAAAATAGCACTTGGTTTGATAATTTAAAAAAATACTCAGTAAATAATCACACTGTTGCGGTCGGAAAATGCAAATACATGCAACGATCTCTACTCTTCAGTCTTGATAGAGTTGAATGTGTAATATTTCTCTACACATGTACACATAGATACACCTAGCAGACTCGTATACGTATCCTCTAAGTTTACTTGTTGGGCTAGCATAAACTCACGTTGGCAGAAGCTATGGAGGGAAAGGAGCATGCATAATACCACGACGTACATGATATCGTAGTTTATGTAGTGTAATATATGGAGGTTTATGCATCATACCACATCAATATCACAACATAGTTCCATAACATGACATAATCATATTATAGTACATCTTGTATCATTGCATAAACATAACATAACACAAAACGCATCAAACAATCATGAAAAATTCGTCATTCGTACATCATACAAGTCATTCAACCAAGCCAACATTAAAGCCATTTCGTAGGCGAAGTTATTAACGTATGGAAAATTAGAGTATCTTTGTTTAAGACCTACCTTGATCGGCACAAATGTGAGGATTGTTAAGCTATTCTTAGATATATTTATATTTTAAGTCTCTCCTTTCTACGGTAGAGTTGAAGCCTCAAGAAAAACAGCCTAATAAATAGTTCATACTCGCAATTGTACTCCGTACATTAAACCTATGATAATTACCCATACTATCAAGTTTGAATAGTTCATGACACTATGGGGTTCCGCTAACTTCCAGACGTTGTTACAGATTAGCTTGATTAGAGGGTCCAAGCGAGCGCCCAGAGGATTCACGCTCGCACGTGTGGGTCATGTGTAAAGAAGTACTACACATCCAATTTGTTCGAGATTGGAGGTCACTCCTAGATGAGTTAGAGCTCAATCCCAAGAGCATGTTGCACGTGTTTGCATCAGCATGACCCCTACAGTGGGTCACTTACTGAGTATTCTTCGAAATACTCAAGCCGTGTGCCAAATATCATTTTTCAGGTAAAAAGAAGACGCCCATGTACGGACGACGACGACATCGGAAATAGATACTGTGGCTCGTGCATAAGGTAGTTGCATGTTTAAATTCTTAGTCATAGGAGTATAGGACGCTTTTATTTCATTATTTACATTATTCCATTTGTAATTGTTTTGTTTTAATTTTAAATTCCAACGTTATATTTTGAAACACGTAAGACCGATAATGTGTTCTGGTAGTTTGAAGTGTTCTGAATGTGTTTTAAATTTTCCGTTATTTATGATGAGTATCTAAGAGCTATATTCCGCATTTAAGAGATAAGCATGAGACTTGGTAGTGACTCTGAGTATGTAAAAATTTAGTATCGTTACATAAAACATTAACTTGAGACTAAAGGAGAAGCTAAACCTTAATGGGAATGAGTGAATAAAAATGCCAAACCGAATCAAATAAGTTAACAAATCAAAATTTGTTACCCATGCAGTATTAGAAAGCCATTTCAAAGGGATGATCTTAGAGTCAAGGTCGAGGCCTAAGCCATCGAGGCTAGAAATAAGTCACTTAGGTTGAGGCCACCTTGGTCGAGTTGAGAAAATCTTAATGAATAGCTTTACTGAGTAAGCCTAGGTCGAGGCAAACACATTCATCCAAGTCTACGATGAATCTCTCTGCCTTCTTTGTCTTAATGTAGACCAATTTCGAGGCTAGGCTAAGCTCATTCGCCTCCTGAATTCTTGGTGAATTCCTATTGTTTTATACATGTGGCCATGCTCAAGTAATACTCTTCTCATAATGTCGTGTGATTACACCACCATTAGGACTGAGAAACACATTTGTGCATCATCCTAGAACATGAACGATGCACAAGATACTTTATGGTCATCTAAACTCTTCAATAGATGAAATATCATCTCCATTATGAATCTATTCCTCCTTTCACTGACGTCATTCTGTTCAGGAGTGTATAGTGCTGTCAATTGATGTTCAATTCCAGCCTCTTCACAAAACCTGTTAAAAGTTTCTGAAGTGTACTCCTTGCCATTATCTGATCTTATAGTCTGAATCAAGCATGCACTTTCATTCTCAACTCTGGCTTTGAATTTCAAAATACGCCCGCTACTTCTGGCTTTTGCTTGAGCAAGAAGATCCAACACATTCTCGTTGGATCATAAATAAAAACAATGTAATAAAGATTACCATTTAATGATGTTGTTCGTTGACGACCACGAAGATCAGTATGAACCAGCTGCAGTTTTTTCGAGGCTCTCCATGAATGTTTAGGAAAGGGTTGCCTATGTTGCTCCCCAAAATTACAAGCACGGCAAAGAGGAATGTAATCATTAATGTCAGCGAGTCTTTTTACCAGCTTCTTTGACTGCATCTAAAGCAAACCTCGATGATGAAAGTGCCCAAGTCTTTTGTGCCAAATCTCAGTGGCACTAGCTCTTGGTATAAAGGTCATCTGCTCTCTCTCCATCGGATTTAGAGCAAAGCTTTTTCCTTTCATTTTGACATTGAACAAGTCTTTGCCACTACATCTCTAATCAATCACTGCTTATTCGCAAACAACGGTCCAATTTATGTTTTAGAATTCATTTTTGGGATCCTAAAAAAATTCTTTTTTTTTTTTTTTTTTTTTTTGAGAGATCTTTTATCTTATAACCATTTTCATCTTAAGTAAACTTTAAAAGATTTTCAAAGCATGAATGTAATAACAATCTTGTTAATATATATTTATCCGCTTTGACTCATTATATATCGCCGCCAATTTTACAATTTACTAGGGAGAGGTTTCCACACCCTTATAAAAAAAAAAATGTCTCGTTACTCCTTCAAAATGACGTGGAATCTCATAGTTATATTTAAAAAGAAACCATATTATATTTGTAAAAATTATTTGTGCTAAAAATAATCTCTAGATTATCATCTATTACCTACTTGTCTGGAAGGGTTCTATCAAATATTATTTTCCAACCATACAAACCACAATAATTTATATCAAATATTATTTTCCAACCATACAAACCACAATAATTTATTTTAAAAAGTATGTGATATCTTATTATCGAACATCACTATGTCTAGTTTGTAGGCCATTTGACATTTTTATAATACTTTAAAAAAAGACAAACTAATTAAAAACCCATCTCTCAAATCAATTCCTCAAAACTTAATAAAGTAACTGAAAGAGTTAAGTGTTTCATATCCAGCAATTTATAAGGAATTTTTGTTTTAAAATACAACAAATTCCCAAACCCCATTTATAAAAACCCTAACCCTTCTCATAATTCTTCACAAGCCATCCCACAAACCTACAAACCCTTCAATATCTCTCCATCAATGGCTTCCAAGCTCTCTTCACCCATTGCCCTCCTCCTCCTCCTCAACCTCCTCTTCTTCACTATGGTCAGCTCCACCTATGTCCCTTGCCCACCGCCGCCACCCAAGCCCCACAAGCCCACCCCGTCAAGGCAGCAACCATCACTCTCCAAGTGCCCCAGGGACACCCTCAAGCTTGGCATCTGCGCCGACTTGCTGGACGATCTAGTGCACTTAGTGATCGGCTCACCACCAAAATCCCCATGCTGCACCCTAATCCAAGGCCTTGTTGACCTGGAAGCTGCTGTGTACCTTTGCACTGCGGTGAAGGCCAGAGCCTTGGGTCTCAAGATTGACCTCTCAGTTTCCCTCAGCTTGCTTTTGAACTACTGTGGACAGAAGGTTCCGTCCGGCTTCCAATGCCCTGCTTGAAACCAAATCCTTTCATTTCCGTTTCTTGTTTCTTCTTCAATTTTCCATTTCAATGTCGTGTTTAAATAATCGGTTTGGTCGTACGTCGTGTTATGATGGGTTTGGAAATCTTCTTAGAATTCCACCATCTTTTTATAGTTTCTTTTAATGCAATGTAACATAATGGTACGTAGTTCTTTTTTCAAATGAACAACGTTGTTCGTCTATTCTTGTGTCTTATTACAAATTCAACGATGCATATGTTTGAAACCTCAAATCTTGTTTCACCTGTGTCACTTGCATGAAATCATAATAAACCCTTAACTCCAAAATTTTCATGACGAAAAATTAAAGAGATGTAACGACTCGAAATTTTTTACTTAATTTAAGGTCGCTACTGTATACATACCATAAACATTGAATGCGGAAGACTTCATTTAAATTTCATAAAACATAACCTTTAACTTAAAAACACAGCCATGGACTTACGTGTTTCGAAAACATCTTTAAAACGACAAAACAAAAGACTCGAAATAAAATAAATAAGCGTTTAAGTTTAAAACATCCTATTCTATCCTAAGTCTAAGAAAATAAATACCACTATCATATGCATGTGCCATGATCTCGAGTTGCGATGCCGTCGTCAGCCGTACAGGAATGCCTTGCCTTAACCTGAAAAATGTAGTAGCACATGGCCTGAGTATTTAAAGAAATACTCAGTAAGTGACCCCACTATTGGGATTAGATGCAACAATCACATGCAATGAAATGATGGGACCTATCTTTCGTTTCGTTTCATTTCGTTTCGTTTCTTTTTCGTTTCGTTTCGTTTCATTTTCCCTACGGTGTAATCCTAACAGGTAATCGTGGACGTGTACCATATACTCTACACGCAGCCCATACGTGCGAGTATGAGCTCACCAGCTAGTTCGCACACCGCTGGGCCACTGTCCCTAGCCGGTGGGCATGCTCTGGGGGCCCACCGAGACCCGTTAAAACTAAAACCGTCACGGCAGCGCTATGCAGGGCATAACGATCGTTGTCCTGCCATTTGGATGTACGCGTCCGTACCCTCGTGATGGGATAGGGGTATCCCCCCAAATGCATGATCACACAATATGCATGAGGTCCCACTAGTCCTACAGTCATCATTTAATGAACATAACCCCGTGTCACGTTTTCATGCTTACATGTCATTCTCTTTCTCATTCTGTTACATATCATACATATTCCTAGCGAGGTTATGTATCATGCAATTTACTGTATTTCATGTCATATAATTCATTCAGTTACATTCCAATACTCATACAACAAGCCATAATCGTACAAGGGTCACACATCGTCACATGCATTCATATCACATCAACTAAGCAACATAAATAACATACATTCACGTTCACATGATTTCGTACTTAAGCACAATAATCTAGCATACAATGTATCACATCATAACCAAGTCATAACGTAAACACTTCATAGTCATATCGTTCTCTAACTTACCATAGCCTTAACGTTCCTATACCTATCACAGACATATCATTACGTGACGTACCTTGGTCATATCGTCACAAGAACGTACCCTAACGATATCGTTCTATCAATCTATCACAAACCTATCCCTTTCTACCCATAACCTGACCGTATTCTTTCATCAATCTCTCCTATCCATAGCACTCTGGTATGTAACCTCACTCTAACATTTCATGAACGTATCTTACTCCTATCGTTACATTTCGTTTTGTGCATCCTTCTTGTACCCTATCTCAAACATCTCCTAGAGCACATCGTACCATAATTATTATCATACAATCCACATATAATAACATAACATAACATAACATATAGGAAGCATATCGATCCTCAGACAACAAACACATATCAATATATATGACACGTGCAGAACCACAGGACACGTGTCAACATCAAATATAACCTTGCCGATAGTAAGGTCACTTACTGAGTATTTCTTTAAATACTCAGGCCATGTGCTACTACATTTTTCAGGTTAAGGCAAGGCATTCCTGTACGGCTGACGACGGCATCGCAACTCGAGATCATGGCACATGCATATGATAGTGGTATTTATTTTCTTAGACTTAGGATAGAATAGGATGTTTTAAACTTAAACGCTTATTTATTTTATTTCAGGTCTTTTGTTGTGTCGTTTTAAAGATGTTTTCGAAACACGTAAGTCCATGGCTGTGTTTTTAAGTTAAAGGTTATGTTTTATGGAATTTAAATGAAGTCTTCCGCATTCAATGTTTATGGTATGTATACAGTAGCGACCTTAAATTAAGTAGAAAATTTGAGGTCGTTACAGTTGGTATCAGAGCTCTAGGTTATAGATCTTGTAGACTAGCCTACGATGTAGGCTTGGCATGTTCCATGGTCCCACCGTCGGTGCCCCGTCTCCGTCAGGTATGTCTTGCGTAAGATAAGAAAATGAAATGTCGTTGATTGTGTATGTTGTTATTGTTTGGTCATTATAAAATATAACTCATAATTGGACTTTATTTTATTGATTGTAATATTATTTACTGCATTCATGTTAGCTCAATTCTATATTTATTATAATTTAGAATACGTTATGTTTTACCTTGCATGGAATGTGAATGTAAATTGTTGTATTGAAGATGTTTAGATTTACTGAGATTGTTGGTGTGAATTAGTAGCTATAGTTTTAGTAAGCTACTAAATGTTAGGGTTGCTATGAAAATGACTTTGCCAAGCAAGATCATATGTTTTAGTTAGACGTCTTGAATATAGATAAACTACACAGTCTTATGATCATAGAGATGGGGAGGACTATACCAATGTATACGGAACAGTAAGTAGTTTTAGATGAAATAAAATGACCTAAGAAGCTTGATATAGATGTCAATATCCTATAGCCTTTAATGGAAGCTGAGCTTTGGAAGTACTTTGGAAGTACTGAGATTAGAAAATTGTTGTCCTACCTTAATACAAGTTGAAAATTAAAATCATAATAATAATAATAATAATAATAATAATAATAATAATAATAATAATACAACCAATTATAAGGTGATTTAAAAGCATAGAGCCACAGTTTGGACGAGGCATTACGATTATGGTCAAAATTTTAGAGGTATACGGGGAGGGACTACGGTATGAGATTGTCAAGATACCTTAAATTTAAGAAACCATAATTTAAGATGAATTTGAGTGGGGGATACACGAGGATTAGGGTGGAACATTGTCTCTAAATCAACTAGAAGTTTTGTGGTAACCCTCCTTAGGGTACATGAATGCACTCCGGAAGCTCAACGTAAACAAATTGTAGTAGAAAATTATCGAACAATTTTTCCAGCAATGTCAATCTGGTTAAAAGGTATTACCATAGTTAAGGTATCAAGACTGTAATTTTATGTTGGATTTTTTTTTATGTATCCCAAGTTTATGGCATTTGAGGATATCCACCATGCTTATATAATACCAATTTTTAGAAGAGAATTTTGTTAAGCCCATTCTTGATATTACAAAGGCGTTGAAAGGGTTGTGTTGTCTTTCCGTTATGGTTATAGGAGCATTAGTTTTGGGCTGTACTAGATAAGGTATACCAAGAGAAAAGCCTATTTGACAATGTTTCCTATGAAAGTTACCAAATCCTCCAACTCTAGCTTGGCCACAAATCAAATACAGGAAGTCGTTCCTAGATCCATGTGATTTACTAGTGCATTCTATTTGCATTGGGATAGGGTGGAGTTCTTACCCAGGTTCATGTCATGATTTTGACTCCAAAAAATTTACTAGAATTGGTATAGGTAGCCAAAAGAGAAAAGTATTACAAATTTCTTGATTTTGTATGGGAAAATAGGCAAATTTGTATATGAAATTCATCTACAAAGATGAGACATTAATGATGAACCAAATCAAGTGAACACAAACAATAATGAGGAAAGGAAAGCAATTCTTTCTTCTTTTTAATTATTAAAAATATAGAGAACGAACAATTTTAATTGGAAATATTCCTCTAATGAATTCCTGGGGAACTCCTATAGTAAATGGACTATACAGAATTGTGATCAGTTAAATATTGCAAAGCCCGGTATCTATTACCGGTCAGTATTGGACTGTAACGAAATTTCGGTCTACCGGCACCATAATATTTGATTGGGGAGGAAGATTAGAATTAAAGATTGATCGAGAAACAAAGGTACGAGTGCGTGTGAGTAGGAAACAAAAAATATCTATTCTAGTTCTATCATCAGCTATGGGTTCGAATCTTAAGAGAAATTCTCGAGAATGTTTCTAACCCAGAATATTTTTCTTTTCTTTTCTTTTCTTTTTTTTTTTTTTTTTTTTTTTTGTATTTCTTTAATGATAGGGAGAGAAAAAAAAATGGATCAAAAGAAAATGCCATTTTGGATATTTAAAAATGAGATTTTGAGAACGCATGGACAAACAGGTCAATTAGTGAACCTTTAGCTAAGTGTAGAAAATTGGATTTGGAGAACAATGTAGAGCAGAAACTAGTAAAACTATTGATCTAGTAGATGGAATCATAGTAATAATAATAATAATAAAAAAATTAAAAAAAAAAAAAAAAAAAAAAGTGAGGAACTAGGTAAGTTTTCCAACCTTATTGTATACATGAACATTTATTTCAATGAAGTGCCAGAGCCACAAACCTTAGATGAATTATGTTGTCCATGAAATTTTAGAAGAAGACCCAATATGACATGATAAGGCTATGTACGAAATTTGGTGACCATTAGGTTATGATAATGGGCTAGGTGTAAAATGACTAAAATGCCCCTATAATTACGTACCACTAGTTAATGACCAAAGTGACCTCTAAATGACATGAAATTTGAGGAGGAGCCTTATATCATGGTGTATAGGGATTACACAAAGTTATAAGGCCATTAGAATATGTTGAAGAATTAAACCAAGATTTGGGGGTAAATGACCAAAAGACCCTTTTGGAGTATGAATTAAGATTTAAAATATCTAACTATCTGACAAGACACCTTATAAGGATTCAAAGATTTTATGAATGCAAAGTGATAGACTTATGAAAGTTTTATGCATGCAAATAAATGTTATGACTCATACGAATTAAGGTATACTTGTTAAGAATTTTTACTTAGTGGAACTTGAAGACTTAACAGAGAACTCTTAGAATAAGGACCCGAGTTATTCCAAGATTAAAACACTTTCGAGGACGAAAGTTTCTTTTAGAGGGATATAATGTAATAGCCCAAACCTAAATAAAGAAATAAAGAATAAAAATAATTATAAAAAATAGTTAAAATTATAATAATAAAAAAATAAAATTAATTAATTAATTAATTAAAAAAAATAAACCTTTCCCCATCTCTCTCCACTAACCTCTCATCCCTTCCCACAATTATCTCTCCTCTGCCCATCTACGCTGCAAAAAAGAAACAGAAAACCTGACAAAAAAAAAAGAGAGAAAGAAACAGAAAACAACCATCGTCATATTTGAGAAGAAGTATTTGAACAGATTGCAGATTTAGAGATTTTTGTCAGTTATTACGGTAAAATTCTATCTCACAACTCCTTTTCCTTTATAGTTATGCTTATAAGAAATTAATTTAGGATCAAATCTTCTTTCCTATCTTACCGTATGTAATAATCAGATCCCATGTTCAATTAATTAGATTTTTTTTAGCATCGGAAGTGATAGGAAATAAGGTTAGAATCAATATAATTTTAGCTGGCAGATCCATCAATCTGTAAGATAGTAGCCAAATTAAAATTGGCCAATAATATCGATTTACAGAAGGAAAATAAATATAGAATTAGAGTAATATCTTATTTACAGAGGTTTACAAAACTGAGAATCTATTTACATAATGGGAATGAAAATAATTACCATGAGGGAGGAGGGAAGATTGAGGGAAGATTTGTTAAACAGAATTTAAAAATATAACCGGAGATATCAGAGTGCATGAAACTCCATTAAAATTTTGTCTAACAGTAAATATCATTATTTTAACAAGGTAAATTAGAGAAATAATTGTATAGAGTTCAAACTTGAAACTGATGTTATGGGCTCACATAGGTTGGCTTGGATTTCAAAGGACGGAATCGAACTTTCAGTAAGGATATATACGTGACAACGACTTAAGCTAGCCAGGTAAGTGACCTTACTATCGGCAAGGTTATATTTGATGTTGACACGTGTCCTGTGGTTCTGCACGTGTCATATATATTGATATGTGTTTATTGTCTGAGGATCGATATGCTTCCTATATGTTATGTTATGTTATGTTATGTTATTATATGTGGATTGTATGATAATAATTATGGTACGATGTGCTCTAGGAGATGTTTGAGATAGGGTACGAGAAGGATGCACAAAACGAAATGTAACGATAGGAGTAAGATACGTTCATGAAATGTTAGAGTGAGGTTACATACCGGAGTGCTATGGATAGGAGAGATTGATGAAAGAATACGGTCAGGTTATGGGTAGAAAGGGATAGGTTTGTGATAGATTGATAGAACGATATCGTTAGGGTACGTTCTTGTGACGATATGACCAAGGTACGTCACGTAATGATATGTCTGTGATAGGTATAGGAACGTTAAGGCTATGGTAAGTTAGAGAACGATATGACTATGAAGTGTTTACTTTATGACTTGGTTATGATATGATACATTGTATGCTAGATTATTGTGCTTAAGTACGAAATCATGTGAACGTGAATGTATATTATTTATGTTGCTTAGTTGATGTGATATGAATGCATGTGACGATGTGTGACCCTTGTACGATTATGGCTTGTTGTATGAGTATTGGAATGTAACTGAATGAATTGTATGACAGTAAATTGCATGATACATAACCCTGCTAGGAATATGTATGATATGTAACAGAATGAGAAAGAGAATGACATGTAAGCATGAAAACGTGACACGGGGTTATGTTCATTAAATGATGACTGTAGGACTAGTGGGACCTCATGCATATTGTGTGATCATGCATTTGGGGGGATACCCCTATCCCATCACGAGGGTACGGACGCGTACATCCAAATGGCAGGACAACGATCGTTATGCCCTGCATAGCGCTGCCGTGACGGTTTTAGTTTTAACGGGTCCCGGTGGGCCCCCAGAGCATGCCCACCGGCTAGAGACAGTGGCCCAGCGGTGTGCGAACTAGCTGGTGAGCTCATACTCGCACGTATGGGCTGCGTGTAGAGTATATGGTACACGTCCACGATTACCTGTTAGGATTACACCGTAGGGAAAACGAAACGAAAAAGAAACGAAACAAAATTAAACGAAACGAAAGATAGGTCCCATCATTTCATTGCATGTGATTGTTGCATCTAACCCCAATAGTGGGGTCACTAACTGAGTATTTCTTTAAATACTCAGGCCATGTGCTACTACATTTTTCAGGTTAAGGCAAGGCATTCCTGTACGGCTGACGACGGCATCGCAACTCGAGATCATGGCACATGCATATGATAGTGGTATTTATTTTCTTAGACTTAGGATAGAATAGGATGTTTTAAACTTAAACGCTTATTTATTTTATTTCAGGTCTTTTGTTGTGTCGTTTTAAAGATGTTTTCGAAACACGTAAGTCCATGGCTGTGTTTTTAAGTTAAAGGTTATGTTTTATGGAATTTAAATGAAGTCTTCCGCATTCAATGTTTATGGTATGTATATAGTAGCGACCTTAAATTAAGTAGAAAATTTCGGGTCGTTACAAGAGAGTAATATTAACACTCAAGTTTTAAATGACAATGTTGATGAAAAATGTAGAGACCTCAATTGAATGAAAATATGGATGTAGTGTAATAGCCCAAGTACGCCGCTAGTAGATATTATCCGTTTGGAATCGTTATGTATGGCCGTCAGCCTACAGTTTTAAAACATGTTTGTTAGGGAGAGGTTTTCACATTCCTATAAAGAACGCTTCGTTCTCCTCTCCAACTGACGGTGGATCTCACAATCCACCCCCTTGGGGGCCAGCGTCTTTCTTGGCACACCGCTCGGTGTCTGGCTCTGATGCCATTTGTAATAGCCTAAGCTCGCCGTTAGCAGGGATTATCTACTTTGGCCCGTTACGTATCGCCATTAGTCTCACGGTTTTAAAATGTGTATGTGAGAGATGTTTCCACATTACTTTAAAAAATGTTTCGTTCTCTTTTTCAACCGACGTGAGATCTCATAGTCCATGGGAACTTTTGAAAAATTTATGAGAATATTTAAAGAATAAGAATTTACTATTCTAAACGAGGAAGAGGGTTATTATTAATATTATGTGTTGATATTTTTATTAAATATAAGGTCAATTTTATACAATATGATTAAAAAGAGGATTTGGTGGACAATATTAGATATCGACATATTAATGAAAAAAAAATACAATGGTCCGTGTCAATACTCTCGGTCACGGTCAATGAAAAGCAAATTGTAGAGATAATTGCTACATTTTTCTTTTTCTTTTATATATTAATTTATTTAATTATTTATAGAAACAACTTTAATTTTAATTTTGAAGAAGACGATGAATAATTCGTGGTTCACTAAGCTGGGCAATTAATTTTTTTTTTCTAATAATTATTTATTACAACCTTTTCATAATTTTTTGAATTGTTATCCATTATACTTCATATTAATTACATCATCATATGCCTCTTTTATCTCGAGTCAATGATAAGTATTTTAATGTATTTAAAATTGTAAAATAGGTTTTTTTTTTTATTCTTATTAATTTAATTTATTAGTATTTTTGTTGTATATATTTTTTTTTTTTTCAAAATTATCTATTGATATTGACATTTCCATAAAATCGAGACTTCCACATTTTAAACATTAATGTTAAGTAACTAATTTTGATATCTAATCCAAGGGCTATAATTTGAATAGAAAATGCAACTATCATACCTTCATTCTCATAGCCTATATAGTGACCCTACATGGTTCTCTTGCCTTCATCTAAAAAAAATAGCACTTGGTTTGATAATTTGAAAAAATACTCAGTAAATAATCACACTGTTGCGGTCGCTTTTCAGTCTTGATAGAGTTGAATGTGTAATATTTCTCTACACATGCACACATAGATCCATCTAGCAGACTCGTATACGTGTCCTCTAAGTCTACTTGTTGGGCTAGCTTAAACTCACGTTGGCAGAAGCTATGGAGGGAAAGGAGCGTGCATAATACCACGACGTTCATGATATCGTAGTTTATGTAGTGTAATATATGGAGGTTTATGCATCATACAACATTAATATCACAACATAGTTCCATAACATGACATAATCATATTATAGTACATCTTGTATCATTGCATAAACATAACATAACACAAAACGCATCAAACAATCATGAAAAATTCGTCATTCGTACATCATACAAGTCATTCAACCAAGCAAACATGAAAGCCATTTCGTAGGCGAAGTTATTAATGTATGGAAAATTAGAGTATCTTTGTTTAAGACCTACCTTGATCGGCACAAATGTGAGGATTGTTAAGCTATTCTTAGATATATTTGTATTTTAAGTCTCTCCTTTCTATGGTAGAGTTGAAGCCTCAAGAAAAAACCCCAATAAATAGTTCATACTCGCAATTGTGCTCCATACATTAAACCTATGATAATTACCCATACTATCAAGTTTGAATAGTTCATGACACTATGGGGTTCCGCTAACATCCAGAGGTCGTTACATATTAGCTTGATTAGAGGGTCCAGGCAAGCGCCCGGAGGATTCACGCTCGCCCGTGTGGGTCATGTGTAAAGAAGTACTACACATCCAATTTGTTCGAGATTGGAGGTCACTCCTAGATGAGTTAGAGCTCGATCCCAATGGCATGTTGCAGTGTGCGAATTAGCTGGTGAGCCCATACTCGCACATATGGGCTGTGTGTAGTACTAGTATATGGTACACGTCCAAAATTATCCGTTACGACAACATCGTAGGAAAAACGAAACGAAAGATAGGTCTCATCATTTCATTGCATGTGATTGTTGCATTTAACCCGAATAGTGGGGTCACTTGCTGAGTATTTCTTTAAATACTCAAGCCATATGCTACTACATTTTTCAGGTTAAGGCAAGGCATTCCGGTACGGTTGACGACGACATCGCAACTCGAGACCAAGGCACATGCAGAGGGTAGTGGTATTTATTTTCTTAGACTTGGGCTAGAATAGGACGTTTTTAACTTAAACTCTTATTCATTTTATTTAAGTCTTTTGTTGTGTCGTTTTAAAGATGTTTTCAAAACACGTAAGTCCATGACTTTGTTTTAAAATAAAGGTCATGTTTTATGGAATTCAAATAAAGTCTTCCGCATTCAATGTTTATGGTACGTATACAGTAGCGACCTTAAATTAAGCAGAAAATTTCGGGTCGTTACAGCGCACATGCGCACATGGACCGTTAAGGATGGACTCGTTTACATACCCCTAAGGCTTGACTCGTTGGGTTAAATGTGCTGACGCGCCGAACACCACAGAGGGAAAGACCCACATGATATCATGACGAACATAAATATCGAAAGTACACATATGTACTAACATAACGGAGATGTATCATGATGCACAACATACATAAATGCGTGAGGTCCCAATTGCTTAAAATCAGTAAGAATCATTTCATTTATCCTTTTATTCATGTCATAGTACAAATACGAGACATGTATGCATAGTATTCATCATGGCTTTCAGCATGCATCATCATTAGTATAATATAATCTATAACATGCCTTTACTTTACATGACATGACATAACATTAGGTATATAACATGTTTTAGTTCCTGCTTGGTACAAAATTTAATTCTAAAACTAAAACGTGATCCCTAAGTTCAAATTTGAACTATTGCTACAAAATTAACACAATGAACAAAAAGAGGGTTCAAGAATAGAATTTACTCAGATGACCTCCTTAAACGGCGATTCTTCCTTCAAAAAATTGATGTTGATATCCAACGCAAATTAGGCGATTGATCCAATAACTCACTTCTATTTACGGTATATTTTTTTTCAAAACTTTGTTTTACTCCTTTAATTACATTCTACCCCTTAAGTAACATTAATCCTCTAATTAAGACTTTGTTTATGATTGTATCTACTAATCCTAGAAATAAGATTATTTACTAAATATTTTTTATAATTAATATTTTCTATTTTTTAGGTAAAGGCAAAGAAATCTTAAGCAGCACAGTGATTGCTATAGAAGTTAGGAGAGACTTTCGATAGTGTTTTGTTTATATTTCAATTTTTCATTCTTTTAATACCTTATTCAAACATGTTTTTATTTGAAACAATGATGGGTTTCATGCTATCGAAGTTTAACCGTCCAATATATGTTTTAAAATTCATTTTTGGGATCCCAAATAAAAGTCTAATTTTTTTTTTTTTTTTTTTTTTTTTTTTTTTAGATCTTTTATCTTATAACTATTTTCATCTTAAGTAAACTTTAAAAGATTTTCAAAGCATGCATGTAATAACAATCTTACTCTTGTCATGTTTTAGAAGTTGTACTGTTATGTCATACTAACATCAATATATATCAAAACTCATTGTTAACATATATTTATCCGCTTTGACTCATTATATATCGCCGCCAATTTTACAATTTACTAGGGAGAGGTTCCACACCCTTATAAAAAAAATGTTTCGTTACTCCTTCAAAATGACATGGAATCTCATAGTTATATTTAAAAAAAAACCATATTATATTTGTAAAAATTATTTGTGCTAAAAATAATCTCTAGATTATCATCTATTACCCACTTGTCTCGAAGGGTTCTATCAAATATTATTTTCCAACCATACAAACCACAATAATTGATTTAAAAAGTATTTGATATCTTATTATCGAACATCACTTCGTCTAGTTTGTAGGCCATTTGACATTTTTATAATACTTTATAAAAAGACAAACTAATTAAAAACCCATCTCTCAAATCAATTCCTCAAAACTTAATAAAGTAACTGAAAGAGTTAGGTGTTTCATATCCAGCAATTTATAAGGAATTTTTGTTTTAAAATATAACAAATTCCCAAACCCCATTTATAAAAACTAACCCTTCTCATAATTCTTTACAAGCCATCCCACAAACCTACAAACCGTTCAATATCTCTCCACCAATGGCTTCCAAGCTCTCTTCACCCATTGCCCTCCTCCTCCTCCTCAACCTCCTCTTCTTCACTATGGGCAGCTCCACCTATGTCCCTTGCACACCGCCGCCACCCAAGCCCCACAAGCCCACCCCGTCAAGGCAGCAACCATCACTCCCCAAGTGCCCCAGGGACACCCTCAAGCTTGGTGACTGCGCTGACTTGCTGGACGATCTAGTGCACTTAGTGATCGGCTCACCACCAAAATCCCCATGCTGCACCCTAATCCAAGGCCTTGTTGACCTGGAAGCTGCTGTGTGCCTTTGCACTGCGGTGAAGAGCAGAGCCTTGGGTCTCAAGATTGACCTCTCAGTTTCCCTTAGCTTGCTTTTGAACTACTGTGGAAAGAAGGTTCCGTCCGGCTTCCAATGCCCTGCTTGAAACCAAATCCTTTCATTTCCGTTTCTGGTTTCTTCTTCAATTTTCCATTTCAACGTCATGTTTAAATAATCAGTTTGGTCGTACATCGTGTTATGCTGGGTTTGGAAATCTTTTCAGAATTCCACCATCTTTTTATAGTTTCATTACAATGCAATGTAACATAATGGTACGTAGTTTTTTTTTTTTTCAAATGAACAACGTTGTTCGTCTATTCTTGTGTCTTATTACAAATTTGAAGATGCATATGTTTGAAACCTCAAATCTTGTTTCACCTGTGTCACTTGAATGAAATCATAATAAACCCTTAACTTCAAAATTTTCATGACGAAAAATTAAAGAGAGTAATATTAACACTCAAGTTTTAAATGACAATGTTGATGAAAAATGTAGAGACCTCAATTTAATGAAAATATGGATGTCAGTGTAACAGCCCAAGTACGCCGCTAGTAGATATTATCCGTTTGGAATCGTTATGTATCGCCGTCAGCCTTGCGTTTTTAAAATTTGTTTGTTAGGGAGAGGTTTTCACATTCCTATAAAGAACGCTTCGTTCTCCTCTCCAACTGACGTGGGATCTCACAATCCACCTCCTTGGGGGCCAGCGTATTTGTTGGCACACCGCTCGGTGTCTGGCTCTGATGCCATTTGTAATAGCCTAAGCTCACCGTTAGCAGAGATTATCTACTTTGGCCCGTTACGTATCGCCGTTAGTCTCAAGGTTTTAAAATGTGTCTGTGAGAGATGTTTCCACATTACTTTAAGAAATGTTTCGTTCTCTTTCTCAACCGACGTGAGATCTCATAGTCCATGGGAACTTTTGAAAAATTTATGATAATATTTAAACCGTCGTATAAGAATTTACTATTCTAAACGAGGAAGAGGGTTATTATTAATATTATGTGTTGATATTTTTATTAAATATAAGGTCAATTTTATACAATATGATTAAAAAGTGGATTTGGTGGACAATATTAGATATCAACATATTAATGAAAAAAGAATACAATGGTCCGTGTCAATACTCTCGGTCACGGTTAATGAAAAGCAAATTGTAGAGATAATTGCTACATTTTTCTTTTTCTTTTCTTTATTCATTTATTTAATTATTTATAGAAACAACTTTAATTTTAATTTTGAAAAAGACGATGAATAATTCGTTGTTCACTAAGCTGGGCAATTAAATTTTTTTTAATAATTATTTATTACAACCTTTTCATAATTTTTGAATTGTTATCCTTTATAATTCATATTAATTACATCATCGTAGGCCTCTTTTATCTCGAGTCAATGATAAGTATTTTAATATATTTAAAATTGTAAAATAGTTTTTTTTTTTTATTTTATTAATTTAATTTATTAGTATTTTTGTTGTATATATTTTTTTTTTTCAAAATTATCTATTGATATTGACATTTCCATAAAATCGAGACTTCCACATTTTAAACATTAATGTTAAGTAACTAATTTTGATATCTAACCCAAGGGCTATAACTTGAATAGAAAATGCAACTATCATACCTTCATTCTCATAGCCTATATAGTGACCCTACATAGTTCTCTTGCCTTCATCTAAAAAAAATAGCACTTGGTTTCATAATTTAAAAAAATACTCAGTAAATAATCACACTGTTGCGGTCGGAAAATGCAAATACATGCAACGATCTCTACTTTTCAGTCTGGATAGAGTTGAATGTGTAATATTTATCTACACATGCACACATAGATCCACCTAGCAGACTCGTATACGTATCCTCTAAGTCTACTTGTTGGGCTAGCTTAAACTCACGTTGGCAAAAGCTATGGAGGGAAAGGAGCGTGCATAATACCACGACGTACATGATATCGTAGTTTATGTAGTGTAATATATGGAGGTTCATGCATCATACAACATTAATATCACAACATAGTTCCATAACATGACATAATCATATTATAGTACATCTTGTATCATTGCATAAACATAACATAACACAAAACGCATCAAACAATCATGAAAAATTCGTCATTCGTACATCATACAAGTCATTCAACCAAGCCAACATTAAAGCCATTTCGTAGGCGAAGTTATTAACGTATGGAAAATTAGAGTATCTTTGTTTAAGACCTACCTTGATCGGCACAAATGTGAGGATTCTTAAGCTATTCTTAGATATATTTATATTTTAAGTCTCTCCTTTCTACGATAGAGTTGAAGCCTCAAGAAAAACAGCCCAATAAATAGTTCATACTCGCAATTGTGCTCCATACATTAAACCTATGATAATTACCCATACTATCAAGTTTGAATAGTTCATGACACTATGGGGTTCCGCTAACTTCCAGACGTCGTTACAGATTAGCTTGATTAGAGGGTCCAGGCGAGCGCCCGGAGGATTCACGCTGGCACGTGTGGGTCATGTGTAAAGAAGTACTACACATCCAATTTGTTTGAGATTGGAGGTCACTCCTAGATGAGTTAGAGCTCGATCCCAAGAGCATGTTGCACGTGTTTGCATCAGCATGACCCCTACAGTGAGTCACTTACTGAGTATTCTTCGAAATACTCAAGCCGTGTGCCAAATATCATTTTTCAGGTAAAGAGAAGATGCCCATGTACGGACGACGACGACATCGAAAATAGATACTGTGGCACGTGCATAAGGTAGTTGCATGTTTAAATTCTTAGTCATAGGAGTATAGGACGTTTTCATTTCATTATTTAGATTATTCCATTTGTAATTGTTTTGTTTTAATTTTAAATTCCAACGTTATATTTGGAAACACGTAAGACCGACAATGTGTTCTAGTAGTTTGAAGTGTTCTGAATGTGTTTTAAATTTTTCGTTATTTATGATGAGTATCAAAGAGTTATATTCCGCATTTAAGAGATAAGCATGAGACTTGGTAGCGACTCTGAGTATGTAAAAATTTAGGATCGTTACATAAAACATTAACTTGAGACTAAAGGAGAAGCTAAACCTTAATGGGAATGAGTGAATAAAAACGCCAAACCGAATCAAATAAGTTAACAAATCAAAATTTGTTACCCATGCAGTATTAGAAAGCCATGACAAAGGGATGATCTTAGAGTCAAGGTCGAGGCCTAAGCCATCGAGGCTAGAAATAAGTCACTTAGGTTGAGGCCACCTTGGTCGAGTTGAGAAAATCTTAATGAATAGCTTTACTGAGTAAGCCTAGGTCGAGGCAAACACCTTCATCCAAGTCTACGATGAATCTCGCTGCCTTCTTTGTCTTAATGTAGACCAATTTTGAGGCTAGGCTAAGCTCATTCGCCTCATGAATTCTTGGTGAATTCCTATTATTTTATACATGTGGCCATGCTCAAGTAATACTCTTCTCATAATGTCGTGTGATTACACCACCATTAGGACTGAGAAACACATTTGTGCATCATCCTAGAACATGAACGATGCACAAGATACTTTATGGTCATCTAAACTCTTCAATAGATGAAATATCATCTCCATTATGAATCTATTCCTCCTTTCACTGACGTCATTCTGTTGAGGGTGTATAGTGCTGTCAATTGATGTTCAATTCCAGCCTCTTCACAAAACCTATTAAAAGTTTCTGAAGTGTACTCCTTGCCATTATCTGATCTTATAGTCTGAATCAGGCATGCACTTTCATTCTCAACTCTGGCTTTGAATTTCAAAATACGCCGGCTACTTCTGGCTTTTGCTTCAGCAAGAAGATCCAACACATTCTCATTGGATCATAAATAAAAATAATGTAATAAAGATTACCATTTAATGATGTTGTTCGTTGACGAACACAAAGATCAGTATGAACCAGCTGTAGTTTTTTCGAGGCTCTCCATGAATGTTTAGGAAAGGGTTACCTATGTTGCTCCCCGAAATTACAAGCACGGCAAAGAGGAATGTAATCATTAATGTCAGCGAGTCTTTTTACCAGCTTCTTTGACTGCATCTAAAGCAAACCTCAATGATGAAAGTGCCCATGTCTTTTGTGTCAAATCTCAGTGGCACTAGCTCTTGATATAAAGGTAATCTGCTCTCTCTCCATCGGATTTAGAGCAAAGCTTTTTCCTTTCATTTTGACATTGAACAACTCTTTGCCACTACATCTTTAATCAATCACTGCTTATTCGCAAACAACACTTTATATCCTATATCGAAGTTTAACAGTCCAATTTATGTTTTAAAATTCATTTTTGGGATCCTAAATAAAAGTCAATTTTTTTTTTTAGAGATCTTTTATCTTATAACAATTTTCATCTTAAGTAAACTTTAAAAGATTTTCAAAGCCTGCATGTAATAACAATCTTAGTCTTGTCGTGTTTTAGAAGTTGTACTGTTAGTGAGTATATATCAAAACTCATTGTTAACATATATTTATCCGCTTTGCTCATTATATATCGCCGCCAATTTTACAATTTACTAGGGAGAGGTTTCCACACCCTTATAAAAAAAAAAAAAAATGTTTCGTTACTCCTTCAAAATGACTTGGAATCTCATAGTTATATTTAATAAAAACCATATTATATTTGTAAAAATTATTTGTGCTAAAAATAATCTCTAGTTTATCATCTATTACCCACTTGTCTGGAAGGGTTCTATCAAATATTATTTTCCAACCATACAAACCACAATAATTTATTTTAAAAAGTATTTGATAATTTATTATTGAACATCACTTCGTCTAGTTTGTAGGCCATTTGACATTTTTATAATACTTTAAAAAAAGACAAACTAATTAAAATCCCATCTCTCAAATCAATTCCTCAAAACTTAATAAACTAACTCAAAGAGTTAGGTGTTTCATATCCAGCAATTTATAAGGAATTTTTGTTTTAAAATACAACAAATTCCCAAACCCCATTTATAAAAACTCTAACCCTTCTCATAATTCTTCACAAGCCATCCCACAATTCTACAAACCGTTCAATATCTCTCCACCAATGGCTTCCAAGCTCTCTTCGCCCATTGCCCTCCTCCTCCTCCTTAACCTCCTCTTCTTCACTATGGTCAGCTCCACCTATGTCCCTTGCCCACCGCCGCCACCCAAGCCCCACAAGCCCACCCCGTCAAGGCAGGAACCATCACTCCCCAAGTGCCCCAGGGACACCCTCAAGCTGGGTGTCTGCGCCGACTTGCTGGACGATCTAGTGCACTTAGTGATCGGCTCACCACCAAAATCCCCATGCTGCACCCTAATCCAAGGCCTTGTTGACCTGGAAGCTGCTGTGTGCCTTTGCACTGCGGTGAAGGCCAGAGCCTTGGGTCACAAGATTGACCTCTCAGTTTCCCTCAGCTTGCTTTTGAACTACTGTGGAAAGAAGGTTCCGTCCGGCTTTCAATGCCCTGCTTGAAACCAAATCCTTTCATTTTCATTTCTTGTTTCTTCTTCAATTTTCTATTTCAATGTCGTGTTTAAATAATCAGTTTGGTCGTACGTCGTGTTATGATGGGTTTGGAAATCTTCTCAGGATTCCACCATCTTTTTATAGTTTCATTACAATGCAATGTAACATAATGGTACGTAGTTTTTTTTTTCAAATGAACAACGTTGTTCGTCTATTCTTGTGTCTTATTACAAATTTGACGATGCATATGTTTGAAACCTCAAATCTTGTTTCACCTGTGTCACTTGCATGAAATCATAATAAACCCTTAACTTCAAAATTTTCATGACGAAAAATTAAAGAGAGTAATATTAACACGCAAGTTTTAAATGACAATGTTGTTGAAAAATGTAGAGACCTCAATTTAATGAAAATATGGATGTCAGTGTAACAGCCCAAGTACGCTGCTAGTAGATATTATTCGTTTGGAATCGTTATGTATAGCCGTCAGCCTTACGGTTCTAAAACATGTTTGTTAGGGAGAGGTTTTCACATTCCTATAAAGAACGCTTCGTTCTCCTCTCCATCTGACGTGGGATCTCACAATCCACCCCCTTGGGGGCCAGCGTCTTTGTTGGCACACCGCTCGGTGTCTGGCTCTGATGCCATTTGTAATAGCCTAAGCTCACCGTTAGCAGAGATTATCTACTTTGGCCCGTTACGTATCGCCGTTAGTCTCACGGTTTTAAAATGTGTCAGTGAGAGATGTTTTCACATTACTTTAAGAAATGTTTCGTTCTCTTTTTCAACCGACGTGAGATCTCATAGTCCATGGGAACTTTTGAAAAATTTATGAGAATATTTAAACCGTCGTATAAGAATTTACTATTCTAAACGAGGAAGAGGGTTATTATTAATATTATGTGTTGATATTTTTATTAAATATAAGGTTAATTTTATACAATATGATTAAAAAGTGGATTTGGTGGACAATATTAGATATCGACATATTAATGAAAAAAGAATACAATGGTCCGTGTCAATACTCTCGGTCACGGTCAATGAAAAGCAAATTGTAGAGATAATTGCTACGTTTTTCTTTTTCTTTTCTTTATTTATTTAATTATTTATAGAAACAACTTTAATTTTAATTTTGAAGAAGACGATGAATAATTCGTGGTTCACTAAGGTGGGCAATTAATTTTTTTTTTCTAATAATTATTTATTACAACCTTTTCATAATTTTTGAATTGTTATCCATTATACTTCATATTAATTACATCATCATATGCCTCTTTTATCTCGAGTCAATGATAAGTATTTTAATATATTTAAAATTGGAAAATAGTTTGTTTTTTTTATTTTTATTAATTTAATTTATTAGTATTTTTGTTGTATATATTTTTTTTTCAAAATTATCTATTGATATTGACATTTTCATAATATCGAGACTACCATATTTTAAACATTAATGTTAAGTAACTAATTTTGATATCTAACCTAAGGGTTATAACTTGAATAGAAAATGCAACTATCATACCTTTATTCTCATAGCCTATATAGTGACCCTACATGGTTGTCTTACCTTCATCTAAAAAAAATAGCACTTGGTTTGATAATTTAAAAAAATACTCAGTAAATAATCACACTGTTGCGGTCGAAAAATACAAATACATGCAACCATCTCTACTTTTCAGTCTGGATAGAGTTGAATGTGTAATATTTATCTACACATGCACACATAGATCCACCTAGTAGACTCGTATACGTATCCTCTAAGTCTACTTCTTGGGCTAGCTTAAACTCACGTTGGCAGAAGCTATGGAGGGAAAGGAGCGTGCATAATACCACGACGTACAGGATATCGTAGTTTATGTAGTGTAATATATGGAGGTTCATGCATAATACAACATTAATATTACAACATAGTTCCATAACATGACATAATCATATTATAGTACATCTTGTATCATTGCATAAACATAACATAACACAAAACGCATCAAACAATCATGAAAAATTCGTCATTCGTACATCATACAAGTCATTCAACCAAGCCAACATTAAAGCCATTTCGTAGGCGAAGTTATTAACGTATGGAAAATTAGAGTATCTTTGTTTAAGACCTACCTTAATTGGCACAAATGTGAGGATTGTTAAGCTATTCTTAGATATATTTATATCTTAAGTCTCTCCTTTCTACGGTAGAGTTGAAGCCTCAAGAAAAACAGCCCAATAAATAGTTCATACTCGCAATTGTGCTCCATACATTAAACCTATGATAATTACCCATACTATCAAGTTTGAATAGTTCATGACACTATGGGATTCCGCTAACTTCCAGACGTCGTTACAGATTATGTAACGACCCGAAATTTTCTACTTAATTTAAGGTCGCTACTGTATACATACCTTAAACATTGAATGCGGAAGACTTCATTTAAATTCCATAAAACATAACCTTTAACTTAAAAACACAGCCATGGACTTACGTGTTTCGAAAACATCCTTAAAAGGACACAACAAAAGACCCGAAATAAAATAAATAAGTGTTTAAGTTTAAAACATCCTATTCTATCCTAAGTCTAAGAAAATAAATACCACTATCCTATGCATGTGCCATGATCTCGAGTTGCGATGCCGTCGTTAGCCGTACAGAAATGCCTTGCCTTAACCTGAAAAATGTAGTAGCACATGGCCTGAGTATTTAAAGAAATACTCAGTAAGTGACCCCACTATTTGGGTTAAATGCAACAATCACATGCAATGAAATGATGGGACCTATCTTTCTTTTCGTTTCATTTCGTTTCGTTTCGTTTCGTTTCCTTTTCGTTTCGTTTCGTTTCATTTTCCCTACGGTGTAATCCTAACAGGTAATCGTGGACGTGTACCATATACTCTACACGCAGCCCATACGTGCGAGTATGAGCTCACCAGCTAGTTCGCACACCGCTGGGCCACTGTCCCTAGCCGGTGGGCATGCTCTAGGGGCCCACCGGGACCCGTTAAAACTAAAACCGTCACGGCAGCTCTATGCAGGGCATAACGATCGTTGTCCTGCCATTTGGATGTACGCGTCCGTACCCTCGTGATGCGATAGGGGTATCCCCCCAAATGCATGATCACACAATAAGCATGAGGTCCCACTAGTCCTACAGTCATCATTTAATGAACATAATCCCGTTTCACGTTTTCATGCTTACATGTCATTCTCTTTCTCATTCTGTTACATATCATACATATTCCTAGCGGGGTTATGTATCATGCAATTTACCGTATTTCATGTCATATAATTCATTCAGTTACATTCCAATACTCATACAACAAGCCATAATCGTACAAGGGTCACACATCGTCACATGCATTCATATCACATCAACTAAGCAACATAAATAACATACATTCACGTTCACATGATTTCGTACTTAAGCACAATAATCTAGCAGTATCATATCATAACCAAGTCATAACGTAAACACTTCATAGTCATATCGTTCTCTAACTTACCATAGCCTCAACGTTCCTATACCTATCACAGACATATCATTACGTGACGTACCTTGGTCATATTGTCACAAGAACGTACCCTAACGATATCGTTCTATCAATCTATCACAAACCTATCCCTTTCTACCCATAACCTGACCGTATTCTTTTATCAATCTCTCCTATCCATAGCACTCCGGTATGTAACCTAACTCTAACATTTCATGAACGTATCTTACTCCTATCGTTACATTTCGTTTTGTGCATCCTTCTCGTACCCTATCTCAAACATCTCCTAGAGCACATCGTACCATAATTATTATCATACAGTCCACATATAATAACATAACATAACATAACATATAGGAAGCATATCGATCCTCAGACAATTCACACATATCAATATATATGACACGTGCAGAACCACAGGGCACGTGTCAACATCAAATATAACCTTGCCGATAGTAAGGTCACTTACCTGGCTAGCTTAAGTCGTTGTCACGTATATATCCTTACTGAAAGTTCGATTCCGTCCTTTGAAATCCAAGCCAACCTATGTGAGCCCATAACATCAGTTTCAAGTTTGAACTCTATACAATTATTTCTCTAATTTACCTTGTTAAAATTCTGATATTTACTATTAGACAGAATTTAATGGAGTTTCATGCCCTCTGATATCATCTCCTGTTATATTTTTAAATTCTGTTTAACAAATCTTCCCTCAATCTTCCCTCCTCCCCTATGGTAATTATTTTCATTCCCATTATGTAAATAGATTCTCAGTTTTGTAAACATCTGTAAATAAGATATTACTCTAATTCTATATTTATTTTCCTTCTGTAAATCGATATTATTGGCCAATTTTAATTTGGCTACTATCTTACCGATTGATGGATCTGCCAGCTAAAATTATATTGATTTTAACCTTATTTCCTATAACTTCTGATGTTAAAAAAAATCTAATTAATTGAACATGGGATCTGATTATTACATAAGGTAAGATAGGAAAGAAGATTTGATCCTAAATTAATTTCTTATAAGCATAACTATAAAGGAAAAGGAGTTCTGAGATAGAATTTTACCGTAATAACTTACAAAAATCTCTAAATCTGCAATCTGTTCAAATACTTCTTCTCAAATGTGACGATGGTTGTTTTCTGTTTCTTTCTTTTTTTTTTTGTCAGAAACTTTTTTGCAGCCTAGAGGGCAGAGGAGAGATAATTGTGGGAAGGGATGAGAGGTTAGTGGGGAGAGATGGGGAAAGGTTTTTTTTTTTTTTTTTTTTTTTTTTTTTTTTTTTTTTTTTTTTTTTTTTTTTAAATTAATTAATTAATTAAATTTATTTTTTATTATTATAATTTTAACTATTTTTATAATTATTTTTATTATTTATTTATTTATTTATTTTTGGGCTATTACGGATTAGCTTGATTAGAGGGTCTAGGCGAGCGCCCGGAGGATTCACGCTGGCACGTGTGGGTCATGTGTAAAGAAGTACTACACATCCAATTTGTTCGAGATTAGAGGTCACTCCTAGATGAGTTAGAGCTCGATCCCAAGAGTAAGTTGCACGTGTTTGCATCAGCATGACCCCTACAGTGGGTCACTTACTGAGTATTCTTCGAAATACTCAAGCTGTGTGCCAAATATCATTTTTCAGGTAAAGAGAAGACGCCCATGTACGGACGACGACGACATCGGAAATAGATACTGTGGCACGTGCATAAGGTAGTTGCATGTTTAAATTCTTAGTCATAGGAGTATAGGACGCTTTTATTTCATTATTTAGATTATTCCATTTGTAATTGTTTTGTTTTAATTTTAAATTCCAACGTTATATTTTGAAACACGTAAGACAGACAATGTGTTCTATTAGTTTGAAGTGTTCTGAAACATGTTTGTTAGGGAGAGGTTTTCATATTCCTATAAAGAATGCTTCGTTCTCCTCTCCAACTAATGTGGGATCTCACAATCCACCCCCTTGGGGGCCAGCGTCTTTGTTGGCACACCGCTCGGTGTCTGACTCTAATGCCATTTGTAATAGCCTAAGCTCACCGTTAGCAGGGATTATCTACTTTGGCCCGTTACGTATCACCGTTAGTCTCACGGTTTTAAAATGTGTCTGTGAGAGATGTTTCCACATTATTTTAAGAAATGTTTCGTTTTCTTTTTCAACTGACGTGAGATCTCATAGTCCATGGGAACTTTTGAAAAATTTATGAAAATATTTAAACCGTCGCATAAGAATTTACTATTTTAAACGAGGAAGAGGGTTATTATTAATATTATGTGTTGATATTTTTATAAAATATAAGGTCAATTTTATGCGATATGATTAAAAAGTGGATTTGGTTGACAATATTAGATATCGACATACTAATGAAAAAAATAATACAATGGTCCGTGTCAATACTCTCGATCAATGAAAAGCAAATTGTAGAGATAATTGCTACATTTTTTTTTTTCTTTTCTTTATTTATTTATTTAATTATTTATAGATCCAACTTTCATTTTAATTATGAAAAAGATGATGAATAATTGGTGGTTCACTCAGCTGGGCAATTAATTTTTTTTCCAATAATTATTTATTACAACCTTTTCATAATTTTTGAATTGTTAATCATTAAAATTCATATTAATTACATCATCATATGCCTCTTTTATCTCGAGTCAATAATAAGTATTTTAATATATTTAAAATTGTAAAATAGGTTTTTTTTTTTATTAATTTAATTTATTAGTATTTTTGTTTTATATATATATATTTTTTCAAAATTATCTATTGATATTGACATTTCCATAAAATCGAGACTTCGATATTTTTTTGTCAACATTAACATTTGAAACATTAATGTTAAGTAAATAATCACACTGTTGTGGTCGGAAAATGGATAACTTGAATAGAAAATGCAACTATCATACTCTCATTCTCATAGCCTATATAGTGACCCTACATGGTTGTCTTGCCTTCATCTAAAAAAACTAGCACTTGATTTGATAATTTAAAAAAATACTCAGTAAATAATCACACTGTTGTGGTCGGAAAATGGAAATACATGCAACGATCTCTACTTTTCAGTCTGGATAGAGCTGAATGTGTAATATTTCTCTACACATGCACACATAGATCCACCTAGCAGACTCGTATACATATCCTCTACGTCTACTTGTTGGGCTAGCTTACACTCACGTTGGCAGAAGCTATGGAGGGAAAGGAGCGTGCATAATATCACGACGTACATGATATCGTAGTTTATGTAGTGTAATATATGGAGGTTCATGCATCATAGAACATTAACATCACAACTAGTTCCATAACATGACATAATCATATTATAGTACATCTTGTATCATTGCATAAACATAACATACCACAAAACGCATCAAACAATCATGAAAAATTCGTCATTCGTACATCATACAAGTCATTCAACCAAGCCAACCTTAAAGCCATTTCGTAGGCGAAGTTATTAACGTATGGAAAATTAGAGTATCTTTGTTTAAGACCTACCTTGATCGGCACAAATGTGAGGATTGTTGAGCTATTGATAACTCTCTAATAGTAGAGTCATATCAAGTCCTTTTGTAGTTAATATTGCACTCTTATTCACAATTTAATCATTTATTACCCCAATTATTCTACTTAGTGAGCATGAAATCGTTTATTGCGGTCCAACATGAAAAAAAATATGATTTTGCATAAATCGATCTTAATTGTATGTTTAATTGAGTTACGTGGTAAAATTTCAGACATTTATGCTAAACCATGTGGGAGTAGCAAATTTGGAAACAAATGGGGGATGACATGGAAATTTTAAATCCACGTCAGCAGTTCAAGTGGGTCATTGATTACCCAATGAGGAACATTCTATGTGGACAACTTATTCATTTTCAGCCCTAAAGGGGAACCCATGCTCAATATAAAAGGAAAAGGAAGACCAAGGGGAGGAGAGCCACACTTTGCGGAGAAAAATCGAATTACACAGCAGCAGCCTCTGCTGCAGTGAACTGCTATGAAATAGAGAAGAAGAAGAAAACCCTAATCCAGCAGATGTTGACAGCAGAAGGAAAAGGAGACCAACAAGGATTGATTAGGGCAAAGAGGTGGACGTGAGAGCTCAAGAGAAGGGAACTTCCATTGACGAACGACAACAAACCGGGATAACTCTTTATTTCCTTATTCTCTTTTCTTTTTCCATCAATTTTACTTGATCAAGATGCAGATTTCTCTGTTTAATTCAGTTTGTATGGAGAGCTAAACTTAATAGGGGAGGCGAGAGAGTTTTATATAGTTTAAGTATGTTGACGGTATGATTTTAGTTTATTAAAGAGTTGTTGTTAATGATTTACATGTATGTTTAATTAGCTACTTTACATACATAGTTGTTCTCTTGTTCGGGAGAAGAGAGGGAGCAATGAAATCCTCTTTAATACTCTAGTTTGATAGCAAGGAGACTTGAAGGGTAATAGAAGGGTTAGGAATAATTCTTCTCCTATATCCTTGTTAATAGAAATTACAACGATTATGAAAATAATCACCATTCATGACCCTCGGAAGTGGGTTTGAGAATCTATTAAAAGGAACTAAAATCAACCACAAAACATAACAACTTATCTATTTAATCTCTCTGAGCCGAACCTTCCTCATCATAGTTGATTGTCTCATAATTTTCTATTTTTCGACAGCAGTAGCACTCTGTTTTAGTTTTGTTTAAATAGTTAAAATCTCCAACACCCATTTGAATTTTACCAAAAAACTCAATTTCCAGCGAAAAAATTAATAAAAAAGATAGGTTCCCTGTGGAATCGATAATTTACTTATTACTTGGTACTTGTGATAGTGTATACTTGCACTTATTCTTGTGAATTTTACATCATTTTATTCTATACATCCACAAGCGATCAGCTATTCTTAGATATATTTATATTTTAAGTCTCTCCTTTCACCGGTAGAGTTGAAGCCTCAAGAAAAAGAGCCCAATAAATAGTTCATACTCGTAATTGTGCTCCATACATTAAACCTATGACAATTAGCCAAACTATCAAGTTTGAATAGTTCATGACACTATGGGGTTCCACTGACTTCCAGACGTCGTTACATATTAGCTTGATTAAAGGGTCCAGGCGAGCGCCCGGAGGATTCACGCTCGCATGTGTTGGTCATGTGTAAAGGAAGTACTACACATCCAATTTGTTTGAGATTGGAGGTCACTCCTAGATGAGCTAGAGCTCGATCCCAAGAGCATGTTGCATGTGTTTGCATCAGCATGACCCCTACAGTGGGTCACTTACTGAGTATTCTTTGAAATACTCAAGCCGTGTGCCACATATCATTTTTCAGGTAAAGACAAAACGCCCATGTACAGACGACGACGACATCGGAAATAGATACTGTGGTACGTGCATAAGGTAGTTGCATGTTAAATTCTTCGTCATAGGAGTATAGGACACTTTTATTTCATTATTTAGATTATTCCATTTGTAATTGTTTTGTGTTAATTTTAAATTCCAACGTTATATTTTGAAACACGTAAGACCGACAATGTGTTCTAGTAGTTTGAAGTGTTCTGAATGTGTTTTAAATTTTTCTTTATTTATGATGAGTATCTAAGAGTTATATTCCGCATTTAAGAGATAAGCATGAGACTTGGTAGCGACCCTGAGTATGTAAAAATTTAGGATCGTTACATAAAACATTAACTTGAAACTAAAGAAGAAGCTAAACCTAAATGGGAATGAGTGAATAAAAAATAAAATACGAGGAATCCAAACCGAATCAAATAAGTTAAATCAAAATTTTTTACCCATGCAGTATTAGAAAGCCATGACAAAGGGATGATCTTAGAGTCAAGGTCGAGGCCTAAGCCATCGAGGCTAGAAATAAGTCACTTAGGTTGAGGCCACCTTGGTCGAGTTGAGAAAATCTTGATGAATAGCTTTATAGAGTAAGCCTAGGTCGAGGCAAACACCTTCATCCAAGTCTACGATGAATCTCTCTACCTTCTTTGTCTTCATGTAGACCAATTTCGAGGCTAGGCTAAGCTCATTCGCCTCATGAATTCTTGGTGAGTTCCTATTGTTTTATACATGTGACCATGCTCAAGTAATACTCTTCTCATAATGTCGTGTGATTACACCACCATTAGGACTGAGAAACATATTTGTGCATCATCCTAGAACATGAACGATGCACAAGATTAATTTTGAAGAAGACGATGAATAATTCGTGGTTCACTAAGCTGGGCAATTAATTTTTTTTTCTAATAATTATTTATTACAACCTTTTCTTAATTTTTGAATTGTTATCCATTATACTTCATATTAATTACATCATCATATGCCTCTTTTATCTCTAGTTAATGATAAGTATTTTAATATATTTAAAATTGTAAAATAGTTTTTATTTTATTTTATTAATTTAATTTATTAGTATTTTTGTTGTATATATATATTTTTTTCAAAATTATCAATTGATATTGAAGTTTACTTAAGATAAAAATTGTTATAAGATAAAAGATCTCTCAAAAAAGAAAAAAAATAGACTTTTATTTAGGATCCCAAAAATGAATTTGAAAACATAAATTGGACCGTTAAACTTCGATATAGGCTATAAAGTGTTGTTTGCGAATAAGCAGTGATTGATTAGAGATGTAGTGTCAAAGACTTGTTCAATGTCAAAATGAAAGGAAAAAGCTTTGCTCTAAATCCGATGGAGAAAGAGCAGATGACCTTTATATCAAGAGCTAGTGCCACTGAGATTTGGCACAAAAGACTTGGGCACTTTCATCATTGACGTTTGCTTTAGATGCAGTCAAAGAAGCTGGTAAAAAGACTCGCTGACATTAATGATTACATTCCTCTTTGCCGTGCTTGTAATTTTGGGGAGCAACATAGGCAACCCTTTCCTAAACATTCATGGAGAGCCTCGAAAAAACTGCAGCTGGTTCATATTGATCTTCGTGGTCGTCAACGAACAACATCATTAAATGGTAATCTTTATTACATTGTTTTTATTTATGATCTAACGAGAATGTCTTGGATCTTCTTGCTGAAGCAAAAGCCAGAAGTAGCGGGCGTATTTTAAAATTCAAAGCCAGAATTGAGAATGAAAGTGCATGCTTGATTCAGACTATAAGATCAGATAATGGCAAGGAGTACACTTCAGAAACTTTTAACAGGTTTTGTGAAGAGGCTGGAATTGAACATCAATTGACAGCACTATACACTCCTCAACAGAATGACGTCAGTGAAAGGAGGAATAGATTCATAATGGAGATGATATTTCATCTATTGAAGAGTAAGAGCAAAATAGAAATAGTTGGTAATGGGGGGGTTTGTTTCCAAAGCAGACATGCACACGAAAATGACCATAAAGTATCTTGTGCATCGTTCATGTTCTAGGATGATGCACAAATGTGTTTCTCAGTCCTAATGGTGGTGTAATCACACGACATTATGAGAAGAGTATTACTTGAGCATGGCCACATGTATAAAACAATAGGAATTCACCAAGAATTCATGAGGCGAATGAGCTTAGCCTAGCCTCGAAATTGGTCTACATTAAGACAAAGAAGGCAGAGAGATTCATCGTAGACTTGGATGAAGGTGTTTGCCTCGACCTAGGCTTACTCAGTAAAGCTATTCATTAAGATTTTCTCAACTCGACCAAGGTGGCCTCAACCTAAGTGACTTATTTCT